>NW_026602013.1:0-27471 GCF_029448725.1 Salvelinus fontinalis
ATCCCCTAGGAATATACAGTCTCCATCTGAAATATTCTACGTACTTTCATTCGCTAGGCAAATTGTCCCATATGAACTGTCCCTGACACTTCCTTTTAAAACATTCAATCTTGGTATTAGTACGCCGACTAAATACCCAATGCACCACAATTACATGTATTCCCTGAGAACTGGTGGCTCTTTTCTCTCCCTCATCTGCCTCACAGCACCTAATGAACACACACTCCAGAGCCCAACTATGAGAATAATCAATATGTGAACCTATTACTCCACTAGAGCACAGTGGCTCTAAATTGCTTTCTGCTTCAGCGGGTAAGCATTAGAAAGCTGATGTCTCCTTCATGTCTGGAAAGCATGAATAAACATGATTTAAGGAAGGAAATTAATATTATGTAATATGACTCTAATGACCAGAAGGAATGTATTGAATTAAGCTGCCTATTGTATATAAGCGGACAAAAATTATACTATGGCATTATTCATTGTCGGGTAAAGTCAGTGATATGAGATATGGTATGTTTATTGAGGCAAGTAGAAAATGGGAAGAAAGGGGCTTAAAGTCAGACTTAAGAACATCCAACAGTTGTGCATCAGGCAAGTGCATTACCTAAGTCAGACTTAAGAACATCCAACAGTTGTGCATCAGGCAAGTGCATTACCTAAGTCAGACTTAAGAACATCCAACAGTTGTGCATCAGGCAAGTGCATTACCTAAGTCAGACTTAAGAACATCCAACAGTTGTGCATCAGGCAAGTGCATTACCTAAGTCAGACTTTTATGTGGAAAGCCCCCTGATGATCTTTCTTTGAAGTCATGTTATTATAATCTTTGAAGTTTATTATTCAAAAAGTGATAGCATCATTGTTGACCGGACCTAAGGAGGATGGTAAAAGAGAAATGGTGTCTACTCTGTGTGAAAATAAATCACCCTACAGCTTTTTCTTGTATATTCTTCTCAGTGCTGAGACTAAATAATCATAGGCCATAAGGCTGCCTGTTAATCCGTCATCTCTGTACTCTTTTTTTCAAGTCATCCTGGCCAGGGACGGCACTGGGGTAGGCAGGTCAATGACTTGTCTATCTCAAATCAAAAAGATTAAAGAACCAGTGCTGCTGTAGGGGATCACACATCATTTGAGGCCCTTAGACTGAAATCAGACATAAAAAATTAACCGTGGTAAATATCTGAGTACTTCAGAATAATTTATCACTTGCCTTCTGATTTGATGTACCATTTAATGGGCACACTATCTGACAGACTCCCACAGCAGTGGGCTCTAAATGGTAATATAGTGTTACTAACTGTGTTACAGTAGTTTAGAACAGTAAAGCACATCATCTAAATGACCCTAAAATCCTATCAGCCTTTTTCTTAACCTTTGTCTTTTCCTTTATATATTCAATTATGATGTAATTATGTCAAATAAAACAATATGTCTCACAGCAAATGACTATCACACTTCTGCTGATGCAGTGAAAAGGATTTGTCTGAAATGTTATCAATAGATTCCCCAACTTTCTGAAAACCGTCCCTGTGATGATGTATGAATAAACAACAATGAAGCCCTTTCAATCTGATATTTCTATCAGGGTGGGATTCAATTTGAAATGGAGATCAAATGGGAAGATTTGACATGAATGCTCCAATAGAGCCATACTCACAGGTTGCAATTGAGCATCCGAAATTGCACCCTATTCCCTATATTGTGCACTACCTTTGACCAGGGTAGAGCACTAAACAGGGAATATGGTGCCATTTGGGACGTAACCAAAGATAAGACAGTTTGAGTTATGCACAAATGTCCCAATAAACAACCCAGTGAGTTATGAGAGACTCAATCACTCGATAACAGTGCCACTGATGACAATTTGGAAACTTCCTGTCAGTGCCAGACAGACATATGAGAGCAGGCCGCGACGCAGAGAGAGAGAGAGAGAGAGAGAGAGAGAGAGAGAGAGAGAGAGAGAGAGAGAGAGAAATGAACAGGACAAAAACAAACCAAGTTAAACTGGAAAGGGGCACTGATAAGGCTTTGAAATGTTTTAGAAAGGATTTTGCCTCAAAATTATTCTGAGCAGACATTCTTTCATTTCAGTCAGAGGTAGTCTTGACTGAATTCCATCTTAAAATGAGGGAAAAAGAAGACCCAAGTGTGCCCCGTCCTAAATAGCAATACAACTATATCAAGTTGGGGTCAAGTTGGGGTAAGTAAGCATTTCACTGTAAGGTCTACTACACCTGTTGTATTCAGCGCATGTGACAAATTACATTTTATTTTATTTTATTTGATGACACCTGACATTGTGATGTGACCACTGTGCTAAAAAATAAATACATAAATATCCTGTAGAAAAATAGATTGTATTTACAACCACTGGGAAATCATTCTGTACTGTGTGAATCTTTTGTGTTTCCACAAGTTTCTTAAGTATTTAAGTTTTGAGCTTTGGCTGCCTAATTCATTTCCTACATGCCTTTTGAGAGCCCTCATTCTAGAATCTTCACTATGAATCCCGGTGACCCTTACAACAGTTCTAATAAAAATGGATGTACTTTGTTTCAGACTACTTGATAGTTTTTAGACTTCTATGTCCTCAGAGGATTTAAGCATAACTTTATGCACCCCCCCCCCCCCCTCTTCATAATCTATAACTAAAAAAGAATGACTGCCTCTGTAGCCAAAATGTCAAGATGTGTCCAAATCATTTTGCTTTTTGAAAAACTGTCAAACATCAACCAATGTGTTATAGATTAGGTAATTAGTAAAAAATAAAAATCAGTTTGTTCTCAGTACAGCTGAATTGATTATAAACTAGTAAGGAACTCTACATGTTTGTTTACTCTCCTTCCCCACATTGCCAGAGGCTAATACACAAATCCATGCTGACATTTCCTCCTTATGTCCCCCATTATTGTTTCCCCTGCTTAACTGTCACGCCCTGGCCTTAGTATTCTTTGTTTCCTTTATTATTTTAGTTAGGTCAGGGTGTGACATGGGGAAGGTATGTGTTTTTGTATTGTCTAGGGTGCTTGTATGGTTTGGGGGTTAAGTAGAGTAGATGGGTTTGTGTTTAGTGTAGGTGTCTAGCTGTGTCTATGGTTGCCTGAATGGTTCTCAATCAGAGACAGATGTCATTAATTGTCTCTGATTGGGAGCCATATTTAAGACAGCCATAGGCACTAGGTTAATGTGGGTAATTGTCTATGTTGAACGTTTGTAGCTTGTGTGTACACTAACGTTTGTAGCTTCATGGTCGTTTGTTGTTTTGTTTCAGTTTATGTATAGTGTTCGTTTCGTGTTTTCTCTCTTCTAAATAAAAGAAGATGTATTTTCCACACGCTGCGTCTTGGTCCTCTCTCTCACCCATAGACGATCGTGACATTAACACACATCCTGCTTATTAACAATGTAAAAAATAAAAAAGGGATATTGTTCCAGACTATTGGATTTGGGAGTCAGACATGAGTAAACGGACATGAGTCCAGAGACTGTCCAGTAAACGGTGGCTAACCACAACAAAAAAGTGATACAATACGGTCAAAATCATACTGTCAGGAAAGGCCTGGTATGTCCTTTTCAGAAGACCTGTCACCTGATCTCTGTATCTCAAACTGTAACTCTAGAGGTCCAGTTGGATAACAGTGTTGTCTATAATATTTTAAATACCATCCTGTTCTTTCAATGATAACCTTGGTATCTGACATACTGTAACTGTAGAGGTATTTTATTCCTATCCATATGCAATATTGTAAATACCATTTTTAAATCACCACAAATGCATAAACTAAATCTCTTTTCCTGTCAGTTGCTAGGTTTCCATCCAATTGGTGACAGATTTTCATGCGAATATTCAAAATTCTGCATGAAAAAAATATGCATATTTTCCCACCAGTGTGTTTCCATCAAATTGACATGTTACAGATTAAGACGTAGTGCACATAAAATAACGTTTGCGGTTAAATTCCCATGTAACAAATAATAAAAAACAATTGGGCTTCCAACGCATTTTCAACTCTACTGATGGTTTTGTCAGAAAATTGTTTGCGTTATATAGAGAATGTGCCCACTCTGGTCTAGGCACGTGTGTTCTAGCCAACAGCTCGCTGATAAAGTGTGGATATAGCCTATACTGTATGATTTTACTTGTCAAACGGCAGCCAAGTATCGATCATCATGCCATCAGAATAAGACCCTTGATATTTATTGGAAAGGAGCATCAACATCATCAAAAAGATCCAATCTTGTCTAGTGTATTTTGTTTTGTTGACATTTGTAATTTGTAATGCCATTTGACCAACAAATTAGCTGTATCCATCAAGCCTGTCGTGAAATGTTTTGTCCATCAGGTCCTTTACTCGCATATAAAAGTTGGTTGGAAACCTGATTAGTGTGACCAAATCGTGGCCTTAGAAGTCTGCTCACACACACTTCTGTTTGTTCCCCTCCATTGAAATGAAATGTGACTCTGAAGAAAGCAGCTGGCTGGGGTTTGGCTCATCTCTTGGATAACATTTTCCAAACTAAAAGCATGTCTCTTCTTTAAAAGCACAGCCATGAGTGTATTTCTCCTGTGCGAGGATGAAGTGGACCGACAAATGCCTTCAAACCCCATTTGGAATTTGAGAGTGCCCCTGAGTTTTGACTGCGGGTCACTACATACACTCGCCAGCAGCAGTAAACCAAAGAGTGTAAAAGCAATGTATATTCAGTATTCACTCCCTTCATACATAGAAAAAGCACAGTGATGCTAAAGGGATGGGATCTGACCTTGACCCAGCAGCATATCTGTAAAGTATGAGCAGGGTAAGGAGGTTTTCCTGAACCACATGAACTGACCAGGGAAAACTCCTGACCCTGGACAAGGTCTAAGGACAAGGTCTCTGACCCTGGACAAGGTCTTTAGAGCAAAGAGGTGTTAGGCACTGTGTTGTCTGGTACAGAGAACATGAGTAAACTATAACAACAACATATTTTTTTAACACTCCATTTTGTCCTGGTGTTGATCTCTACTCCTGGGTCTTGAAGGTGGCAAGGACACACTCAAGAACACCCACATCAAACCACACCCCCAAGCCAACTCACGTTTGGCTTCTGTCATGGCCGCTTGAGGAGCAATCCAATAAAAACCAGGCCAAATCAGAAGGTGCAGTTATGGACATATGCCATCTATGGCCAAAAAGAGGCCTCTTAAAATGGACAAACTTAAACAAAGATGCTATATGTCATTGTGTATGGTGGCTGGGGATTGATTGTGAGATAGTGGTCTTTGTGCACCATGCTTGACCAGCTCCACCTCCTTCTGCAACCCCTTTACTTTCCATCAAAGCCCAGGGATCCTCTTCAAATGTATGTGCATGTGGAGTTGTGCTACGTCCTCATAACGCTTCTTAGTCGTAGTCTATGACCTACCCTCTAAGTAACCTGTAGTTAACCTGAGGTCACCCTCCCCGGTTCTGTCCCTCTCCATGTCTCCTGCAGGGCCTGCTCACAGCCAACCAGAGCTAATATCTGCCATCCTACCCGACTTCCAAAGGAATATGAAGGAATATGTAGAATGCAGGACATTTTGCCACATTCAACCTAAAAATCTCCACCCACAGACCAATTAGGCACTGGAAAGATTGTGAGTAGTAAGACACACATTTCTGCTCTTTAGAATCAACAACTAGATACCGTAAATGGTCACACTAATCAGGTTTCCATCCAACCTTTTACTGCGAGTACAGTACATGGCGGATAAAAAAATATCACGACAGGCCTGATGGAAACAGGAAATTTGTTGGTCAACTTTCCAAATGTCGACAAAACAAAATACACTAGACAAGGTTGAATCTTATTGTGTTGGTAAAATTGCCCCCACCCCCCCAATGGACATGTATTATTGCTACAATTGTAAATATATATATATATTAGTATTATTATTTTATATTTTTTATACAGTACCAGTCAAATGTTTTGACATACGTACTCATTCCATGATTTTTCTTTATTTTTACTATTTTCTACATTGTAGAATAATAGTGAAGTCATCACAACTATGCAAAAACACATATGGAATCATGTAGTAACCAAAAAAGTGTTAAACAAATCAAAATAGATTTTAGATTCTTCAAAGTAACCACCCTTTGCCTTGATGACAGCTTTGCACACTCTTGGCATTCTCTCAACCAGCTTCACCTGGAATGCTTGCAAGGTGAACAAGGCTTAAGTGACATCTCTTTCACAGACTCTCCTTCACAACCAGACAACTAACCATTCCACTACTGGAGAATACTAGCATCATCCAGGTAGTCAATGGGCCTGGAACCAACTGTTATAGTTGGAAACTGATCACCACACAGCCCTGAATACCCTGCCAGTCATACAGGAAGGATACTGCTCCAGAATGACCAGTTAGCTGTGCAACCTGGTCAGGCCCCAGAACAACAACCATCAATGGCTACTTTGTCTCCTCACCCTGTTAGGACACACTAATGTCCTGATCACCTTAAAGACTTTGAATCAGAGCTGTACAAATCAAATCAAATTGTATTAGTCACATGCGCAGAATACAACAGGTGTAGGTAGACCTTACAGTGAAATGCTTACTTACGAATCCCTAACCAACAATGCAGTTTTAAAAAATACAGTAAGAATAAGAGATAAAAGTAACAAGTAATTAAAGAGCAGCAGTGAAATAACAATAGCGAGACTGTATACAGGGGGGTACCGATCAGAGTCAATGTGCGGGGGCACCGGTTATTTGAGGTAGTATGTACATGTAGGTAGAGTTATTAAAGTGACTATGCATAGATGACAACAGAGAGTAGCAGTGGTGTAAAGAGGGTGTGTGTGTGGGGGGGGGGGGGCACTGAAAATAGTCTGGGAAGCCATTTGACTAGATGTTCAGGAGTCTTATGGCTTGGGAGTAGAAGTTGTTTAGAAGCCTCTTGGACCTAGACTTTGCGCTCCGGTACCGCTTGCCATGCTGTAGCAGAGAGAACAGTCTATGACTAGGGTGGCTGGAGTTTTAGACAATTTTTAGGGCCTTCCTCTGACACCGCGTGGTATAGAGATCCTGGAGGGCAGGAAGTTTGGCTCCAGTGATGTACTAGGTCGTACACACTACCCCTGTAGTGCCTTGCGGTCGGAGGCCGAGCAGTTGCCATACCAGGCAGTGATGCAACCAGTCAGGAAGCTCTCCATAGTGCAGCTGTAGAACCTTTTGAGGATCTGAGGACCCATGCCAAATCTTTTCAGTCTCCTGAGGGGTAAAAGGCATTGTCATGCCCTCTTCATGACTGTCTTGCTTGGACCATGTAAGTTTTTTGGTGATGTGGACACCAACGAACTTGAAGCTCTCAACCTGCTCCACTGCAGGGCGGCGCTCTGAGGTCGTCGTCTCCGGCCTACTAACTGCCACCGATCCCCTTTTCTGTTTCATTTAGTTTTGTCTGATTTGTTGCACCTGTTTTGTGTTTAGGTTTTATTGTGGGCTATTTAAACCCAGTTGGCCCGCCGATTTTTGTTTCTGGCTTGTTTTTCTGTTGGTGGTGTTTGTTCATTCCTGTGGTGTCTGTTCCAATTCGGATTAGTCCTGTTTGTTTTGGACTGGGACTTTACGTGCCCTTGTTTTGTGTGGCATGACCGTCTCTCTGAGATTTTGGAACATTAAATCCACGTCTTTTCTAAATACTCTGCTCTCTGCGCCTGACTCCTTCATTCACTACGTCTGGTATTGTGACAGATGTCTTCACTATTCTACAATGTAGAAAATAGTAAAAATAAAGAAAAACCCTTGAATGAGTGGGTGCATCCAAACTTCTGACTGGTACTGTATAGCTTACACCAAAGGGTAAAATCTATATATTTTGAGCAAAATAGTGCGTCTCAGCATCTGTGGTCTATGATTTATGCTTAATGATGTGGACTGCAAATTACATCATAATGGGAGTAGGCCTGGGCTCACAGAAATAAGAATGAATAGAATGGGCTTGGAACTCTAACCCTGGAAATTGACTGGAAAACTCATGGGTACACTGCCAACGGCTGCCTGGTATTGTGACGCAATAATTTCAATTGTATTTTGGAATTTGTCTTCATTCTTATTTCTAAGCCAGTTTAATATTCAGTAGCATTCAAGCTTTGGCAACCTCAGATGAAGTACGATGTTTTAAAGCCTCATTTTGGAGACCAAAGTAGGCCTAGGCCTGTAGCATGTAGCACCCCCTAGAAAGGCCAAAATCTAGGAAGAAACCTAGACAGGAACCAGGCTATGAGGGGTGGCCAGTCCTCTTCTGGCTGTGCCGGGTGGAGATTATAAAAGAACATGGCCAAGATGTTCAAATGTTCATAAATGACCAGCATGGTCAAATAATAATAATCACAGTAGTTGTCGAGGGTGCAGCAAGTCAGTACCTCAGGAGTAAATGTCAGTTGGCTTTTCATAGCCGATCATTAAGAGTATCTCTACCGCTCCTGCGGTCTCTAGAGAGTTGAAAACAGCAGGTCTGGGATATTATGATATAATGAATATAGGCTACAAGATAGATAGTGTAATTCACTTATTACAAACAGGCTATGTGAATGCAGCTGTACACACACATGTTTTACCAAAATAATACAAACTAAATGCTGAAAGTAGCCTAGTAGCTTAGTTATTCATGCATGCAAACAAAAATAGGCTACTGAATAGCAGTTTGGCTTAGAATAGCCTACTGACACAACTCTGAATGCAACGAATGAACGTGAACAGAACAAAACAGCAGTACCAAGTAGTATGACTAGTAAACAAAATGTCAGATTGATAAAGATATGACACAATCTACAGTATATTTAGGCTAGTTACATAAACAGTAAACAAATGCAGCAAACAAAAGGCAAATAACCAAAACATAGTCTACAGCCTGCTACAGTGAGATGCAGCCATGCACAGCTGTCTTGCAAAAAAAAAATTGGGCCTTTACAGGCCCGCTTCAAACATGGAAAGTCATGCTGCTCATGGGTTCAGCAACACGTTGTGATATGGCACAATACACTTCTGTGGATCAAATTAGACCCACATAATCAATTAAGCAATGCCAGCCTACCTTAAATACGTTTCCAATATGTACAGGAGACTGAACGAGGTTTGCTACAGGTTACAGCTTCCCCCCGATTACCGTATTAACCCCTTGTTCAATGTGTCTCTCCTCAGGCAGATGGTGGCTGGTCCACTCCAGGAGTCTGAGGTGCGGGAGGATCCTCCGCCCCATCTGGACTTCGAGGGAGCCCCGGTGTATGCTATTCGAGCCATACTGGACTCGAGGTGAAGGGCCTTCAGTACCTCGTGGAGTGGGAGGGGTACGGTCCGGAGGAGAGATGCTGGGTTCCGGTGGAGGACGTTTTGGACCCTTCGTTGCTGCGGGAGTTCCACCGTCTCCATCCGGATCGCCGAGCACCTCGTCCTCTGGGTCGTCCCCGAGGTCGGTGTCGACGCACGGGGAGGGTACTGTCACAACTTCCGCCGAAGTCAGTCCCTCTCCTTGTTTGGGCGGCGTTCGGCTGTCGAGGTCACCGGCCTTCTAGCCATCGCAGATCCACTTTTCATTTTCCATTTGTTTTGTCTTTGTTTTACACACCTGGTTTCAATTCCCCAATGACATGTTCATTATTTAACCCTCTGTTTTCCCCATGGTTTTTGTGCGTGATAGCTGTATGTATGTTTGGTCTGTTATTGTGGGCTCGGTATTACGACATGTTATTGGAATATTTGAGAAAAGTTACTTGTGTTTCTCATTTCTGCCGTCCTACGCCTGACTCCTCTGCACCAGCTACACCCAGACCACTATACACCTTGCTTGTCTCATTCTTCCAACCTAGCTATTGTCTTTATAAAACACCATATTTGGTATTTGTATTTTATATTATACCAACGATATAGGAAAGCATCTGGTGGCAAAATAGCCAAAAACATAAAATTATTAATTCCTTCAAGGTTTACAAATATGCCCAATCAATAGAACATTATGTCAGAAAACAATAGTCTAAACCCAATCACACCTGGCCCACAGGACGTCAAACAACACACACTTGGCCCACAGGACGTCATACAACCACAGGACGTCAAATATGGTTGAAAAGTTACCGACGATTTACTCTGAGATTGTAACCTCACAACACCAAATATGGAACACATACAACCAAGTGCGGTGCAGTCTAAACTAGCAATGGTCACAGCGAATGATCGTTATTATTTCATCAACGCTGTCAAGTACAAGTATATTAATGTTCTAATATTGTAGAGAACAAGCTAATGATTAATTCTATGTAATTTCTAATGACATCAGGCAAAGAAAACAACTTTTGGAAATGAATTTCGTAGCTCCCTCTTGAATTAAGCCTTTTTCTCTCTACATTGTAAGTGAATATATAAAAAGAATATGTCATTCATCCGACACTTTTATCCAAAGCGACTTACAATAAAACCTGCAGTCGTTTATGTCTGGGTGATGACGGGAACCGAACCCACTACCCTGGGGTTGCAAGCATCATGCTCTAGCAACTGAGCTACGAAGGAGCACGTCAACGTAACTAGAATGATGACGAGCAATTTTAACAGATTCTAAAGGGAATCATAGAATTCCAAACTCATTTCTATGGCGACACAGTTGGCAATTTTGTAAACAATAATTTTCCAACGTGTGTTGCCAAGAGACATCTAACCGACGTTCTATGGAACGTTTTCTGTGCGAAAACAACTTCAGTTTGCTGCTGACAACAAACTTGATTGATTTTTGACACCTGAGAAAGAATATCGACTGGAAAATGCCTGGGTGCTTTTCAAAATTGGCGGAGAGAGTGCGTGGACGTCGGCGGCCTACTGCGTCGACAGGTTGTTCAAATTCATTGGTGGCTTGTTTTTCTTGTCTTTTTCTGTTTTGCAGGGTTCATGATTGTCGACAGGTGGACAGCGACAGCGACTTCGAAGAGGGTATGTGGAGTTTAAAACTCTTATTTTACTACATTTAACAATGTAATTATAATTTGCGAAATGTAAAATACATTTAACAATGTAATTATAATTTGCGAAATGTGTATTTCTATCATTCAGACTTGGCAAAAATGCTTGTGCTAGAGATGTTGTAGCTAGCTAACTTGCTAGCTAACATTAACTTCAGTAACTGTTGCTAAGCGATTTACTTTTGCTACCAAGCTAGTATTAGCAATCTTGCTACGTTTTATGTCTTAACTATTGTTTCTTTTATATCCCAATGTTCCTAATTTTAGAAACAACTGTCCTGGATGAGGTCCAGTTGGATGTGCCATTGGATGATGTGCCAGATGTTCCACAGCTGCCAGTCCTCCTTGATGTCCAGAATGCTGCTATCATCCTTGAGGATGTGCCAGATGTGCAGACTATCCTTGAGGTACAATTTTCTGAAAGTTTGGGTTTTATGTTTGAAAAATATCCCAGATATTCAAGTTGTGTCTCTTTGATATTAAACAAATCTCTTGTCTGCTTTCTGCTTTAGGAGGCCACTGGCAATTGGCAGTTGATTCCGATTAGGTTCAGCCCCCTGTACTGTGGGCCTGTTGTGATCAGGGTAAGAGACCCCCCCCCACACACACACAGTCACATCACGGTTACAATGTTTACTGTTTCCAACATGAATGTATTGTAATGTGCAGAACAATGCCGGTCCGGTGGTTAAAGCCAATTACACACCTGGCTTAAGGGATACTGCTGCACGATGAGAATTCCTTTTGTGGATAACTTTGTAGCTTTTACAGACCGACCAGGTCTATTTCTTCGGGACAATTTACATCTTAACAGGTATGGCTCCAGCATCCTCTCCATCAACATGTCTCTTACTCTTGCCTCATGTAGAGCCTTTGATACCTGACGTTGTGTATTCTCGGGGGTTGACTTTTGGGATTGTACGCTCCCCTATCAGACTATGTTCAATGCTCCTCTCCCAGTTTCATTAATTAGTTCCTCAATTGCAAATATGGAACCAACTACAGTTAACAACCCTTCTGCAATTCCTAGTTTATTGTCCAATCACCGTATTGCGAATACTACTCACATGCAGAGAGGTATTGTTAGTAGTAATCTTGTCCCCATAAAATTGAGCTCTGTCAATAGCTCGAAAATGGTTTATTGCTCATCTAGTGCAGCTTCAGGTGCTACCTTGGATACTCCATCTGATATGAATTCCCGTAGCAATGGTATTGGAATAATTCATTTGAATGCTAGAAGCCTGATCCAAAAGTTGGACTTTATTGAAATTTTGGTCTCACAATCAAATGTTGACGTTCTGATTGTATCTGAATCGTGGCTGTGTGATTCTGTGCCAGATTCAGATGTTCAGTTGATTGGATACAATATTTATAGAACTGATAGAGTTGGTAGAGGTGGTGGTATTGCGATTTATGTTAAATGCTGCTTAAATGTTTCTGTGTCCATATCAACCTCTGTCTCAAAGCAATATGAATGTCTAGTTTTAAATGTGGTACTTGGTAATAATGCTCATTTAACTCTAGCAGGGGTATATCGCCCCCCCTCAGCTCCTCCTTGTACTCTATGCAATTTATCTGATATACTGTCTAATTATGCAAACTCTGAATAACTGATTTTGGGAGATTTTAACCTGGATTGGCTCTCACCAGTATCCGATAAATTAAAAGGCATTTGTACTGAGCTAAATCTAACTCAGCTGATAACTAAACCAACCCGTCCCAACTTTAAGAACCCAGTACAATCCACTCTACTAGACATTATTCTAACAAATACCCCCCATAAATACACAGCCAGTGGGGTTTTTGCAAATGATATCAGTGACCACTGCCCTATTGCTTGTATTAGAGATACCAGGCTGAAACACTCTGATCCCTGTATAATCTCTAAGAGAAATTATAAACATTTCTCACAGCAAGCTTTTATCCTTGACTTATATCACTCTGAGCTTTTATCCACTTGCTGCTTTCTGGACCCGGTTTTAGCCCTTGCTTTTTTCTCTTCTATTGTTACCTCTATGTCTGATAAACATGCCCCGCTTAAGAATCACAGAGTAAGAAACCGAACCAGTTCTTGGTTCTCTCCTGAATTGTCAGGTCTTTTCCTGCAAAAGAATCGGGCCTGGGCCTTGGCGAGGAAAACAGGTACTCCAGCTGATTGGATGTTTTTTAGGCAATTGAGAAATTAATGTACTGCAGCTGTCAAAAAGGCAAAATCAAATTACTTCCTTAATGCTATGACAGATTCTGCAGGAGATCCTGCAAAATTCTGGAAAACCGTTAATTCACTGAAACGGGGGAATTCTGCTGTTTCTCTTCCTAAGCAAATTACCTCAGACTTCTGTATTCTAACTGAAAAAAATGATATTTGTGATGCTTTTAATAAGCATTTCATCTCTGCTGGTTTTTTATTTGAAAGGAAAAGTGGACTTTGTGGTACTGGCCAGTTAGTTGATTTTTCGTCTTGCTTTTCAACCGTTACTCTGAAAAATGGTAACCCTGTTTTTAGTTTCCAGAAAATAACTGAAGCAGAGGTTCTAATTGCCCTGTGTGCCATTGATACTAAGAAATCCTTAGGCACTGACAATTTAGACCCGTACTTACTTAAGTGTGCTGCACCTATTTTTGCTGGTCCAGTAACACACATTTTTAATCTAACATTTATCACAGGAAATATCCCTAAGGTGTGGAAAGCAGCTTTTGTTCTGCCATTACATAAGGGAGGTGACGGTAGTGATTTGGATAACTATCGACCCATCTCTAGGCTCCCTTGTCTGGTAAAGATTCTAGAATCTATAGTCAACAAACAGTTACAATCTTTTCTTTCTGCTAACAGTATTCTTAGTACCAATCAATCTGGTTTTAGATCTAAACACAGTACCACATCGGCCACTATGCTTGTTGTAAATGATATAGCAAATGCCTTAGACGATAGAAAGCACTGTGCTGCGTTGTTTGTAGATTTGTCAAAAGCTTTTGACACTGTAGACCATGCTATCCTTTTGAGTAAGCTGTCATCTATAGGACTGGGCACTGATGCCTGCCGATGGTTTTATGACTATCTTAAAGATAGAACTCAAGCCGTCATGGTCGATGGGGTCAAGTCTGACCCCTTAGAGTTACTTAAAGGGGTCCCTCAGGGTTCAATAATTGGCCCACTATTGTTCTCACTTTATATAAACAACATTGGTGATGATGTCAGATACTGTAAATTCCATTTATATGCAGATGACACAGTTATGTACTCTATTGCTCCAACAGCGGACCAAGCTTTAATGCAGTTGGAGTCTGATTTTAGGATACTACAGGGGTCTCTTTTACAGCTTAAACTTGTTTTAAACGCTAAGAAAACAAATGTCATGTTTTTTTCTAGGTCTAAACTCCCAGTTAGAAACACGTTTGTAATCACTAGCTTGGATGGTACTCAAATCAATAAGGTCTCTGCATATAAATACTTAGGGGTATGGTTAGATGATAGGCTTTCTTTTAAAAAACATGTTACTGAATTGGGAAAAAAGCTCAAATTCAAGATAGGATTCCTTTACAGAAACAGGGCTTGTCTGTCCTCTGTAAATAGGAAAAAAATTGTGCAGGCTACTTTTATGTCCGTTTTACATTATGGTGATATTATCTATATGCATGCATCGGCAAACACATTAAATCCACTGGATGCTATTTACCATTGTGCACTCAGGTTTATCACGGGTGATAGTTACAGAACTCATCACTGTATCCTATATCAACATGTGGGTTGGGTCTCTCTATCTGTGAGGCGAGAGCAACATGCTCTCTTGTTTATTTATAAAGCACTTCTTTTAAAACTACCTCCATATATATCATCATTAATTTCCACAAGATGTACTAATTTTAAAACCAGATCACAGATGTGGATTACATTAGAGACTCCTGCGGTCTCCACAGAGTTGGGTAGGACTGCCTTCAGTTCCTTTGCACCTTATTTATGGAACAAACTGCAGATCCAACTTAAGTTAGACACTCTGGTGTCCCTTGCCCATTTTAAAATGTTTATGGAGGATCAATATGATGTTGTCTGTGATTGTTTCTGTTGAATTGTGTATGTTTTGAAATGTTCTTGTCTGTATGTCTAAAACTGTACATGTCAACATGTTTACACAAGGCACAGCCGTAAAAGAGATCTAGGTCTCAGTCTGTTTTCCCTGTTAAAATAAAGATTTAATAAAAAAATAAAAAAAAGCGTGGAGAACTTTCCAGTTCATCAGCCCCATCATCACCTACATGCGTGGGGGATCCCAGGTATGTGTCTTTGTAACTACCTAATCCTAATCTACATTGTCAGTCATTTGATCTTGGTGGAAATGTGTCACAGCAATTGCTGAAGTGGTTTTGTTGATGTTGTCTTGTTGTTTATCTCAACAGCAGGTGGTGGTGAGGATGCACCACGTGAGTAGGGTGAGAGGCCTGGAGACTCAACTGGTGTGGGCCATCTCCAAGGAGACAGCCAGGCTTAGTCCAGAGGGGATCCCCTACTGTGCCATCAAAGTGCAGTCCATCACTTGGATCCAGGTAAGATGTAAATACTATTGAAATAGTATTAGATTAGGCTTTTCTTCACTTATTCCATTTGGCCTTAACATGTATTCTCTCTCTGTCAGCGTGTGGCTGGCAGGGTGACCCACTATGCGTCTCACCTCCGCCACGAGACGTCTGTGGACGTGACGCTTGGCTGCTACCAGGTAAATAAATGATTTCCTATGTATATAGACTAGACATTACTGGGCATTTTTGCATTAGATTTGGTGTGTTTTCTAATAACGTGTGTGTGGTAAACAGGTGTGTTGTGTGTGTTTTGAGCAGCAGACTGATGTCTCAGTGGTGTACGCCACTCTCCACATGGGGCTGGACGGGCTTCTCTCCTCTTCAGCGTGGTCGGAGGCTGCCTCCTTCTCTACGCCCACCACTCAGCAGTTCACTGTTCACTGCTTGTCAGATGCTGGAGGATAGTGGTCATAATGCTGTTATCCCCCATTGACTCTAATGGTTGACATGCTCCATTCCCTCCCTTTCACAGCCTCTACCTTATCACCAAGAGAGTGGAGGACATCGCCCTGAGGCTCGTCTCCCTGCGCCAGGCCTTCACTGTGAGTGGCCCCACTTTTCTTTTTCTCTCTGTGACTTCTTGTTCTGTCTCCTAGAGGAAGATGTCTCACCCTAACTCTTCCCTCTTCCCTAGACCCTGCTTGGTTCCACCCTGAGCAGGAACCGTCTGTTTGTGGCGGGAAAGGTCCTCCTGGGCGCACTGGTTCGGGCCAACCATATGGTAACTCACTAACTCATTCTCTTTCAAGGGAAAGAGAGCGTCCCTGAGGGGATATGTGTTCTGTTCATTAAGATGCTCTTTTCTTTGTCATAGGACGAGGCCAAGTTCATCCGTACCTATAAGGACTTTGTGGACTACCTGAGTGACCCCTCCAAGCGGAATGACATTGAGAGGGAGCTGGCTGAGGCAAAGGTGAGTTCATTAACTCTTTCAAGTCTCACTGAGTTCTTCCACATGCATGTCTTTTATACATTACAGTAGCTGATCTATATGAAATCATTCCTATTTTCTCCAAATGTGTTTTCTTGTCCTAGATCCATCATGTGAACATGATAGATGTCCTCTTTGAGCTGGTGCTGTTTGGGTTAATGACAGCTCAGAAGTCCCTGATGGTGGTAAGTAGCATCTCACTGGTACATGTTTTGATATCTCTATTAGCAGTTTCACTTAAATTCCTCTTCTCTTCTATTCTCTCCTCTTTTCTCCTCCTTTGTTTCCTTTAGCACCCTGGTGGGTTCGTGGAGCGTCTGTACGCTCTCCTGTACTCCTTCCTGCCCACTGCTGCCAACATGGAGCCAGAGGCTGACAGATACCTGCTGCTGCTCAATGTAAGAGTAAAGAGATTACTTCTTTTTACTTCCATATTCTTAAGTGTACTTCCTTTTTACTTCCTTATTCATGGTTAACCAGGTTCCAATGCCATTTTAGGGGGAGTATTTCTAATTTTCTCTCTCCTCTTGATTAGCTAGTAACTCAGAGCCATTTTCTATGTGTTGTGTGGTGTTCTCTTCAGGGCGGGCTGATGGCTCTGCTAGATGACATGTTTGGCCAGCAGCTGGCCTGGTACTTTAACCCAGAGTCTCTGGTCACTGAGCTCTCCAGCCTCCTGGAGTACCACTTGGAGAACCTCATGGCCAGTATGTAGTCCTACTGCAGGGACCATACTCCTTTCTCCTTCTCTCTTTTGAAGGAATTGAGGACTTGAAGTGCTTTGTTGTACCCTGATTAGCTAACACCCATTAATTTAATGTATTCTCTTGTTTTCTCTCCCCACAGGATTCTTGTGACACTTTGCCACCCAACAGGGATCTAGACACCAATGCACTACATTACTTTGCACTGAATTTGACATTTTTAAATAAAACAAGTTGTAGTTCAAAAACATTTTGGTTTCCGTCTTTTCATTTATTTGATTTTATGACCATTTCCTCTTCCTAGAGTTATAATGCTAATATTAGATTATTACATGAACAATGATGCTTTACTTTCTGCATATGGAAATAAAATAAAACGTTTAGTTGATTTACAGATACTACAGGCCCACACTTTATATGGTTTTGTACTGTGGGTTGTGATACTGTACTATTTAAAAACATTTAGGACTACATCCACTAAGTGCACAAAACATTAGGAACATTACATTTACATTTAAGTAATTTAGCAGACGCTCTTATCCAGAGCGACTTACAAATTGGTGCATTCACCTTATGATATCCAGTGGAACAACCACTTTACAATAGTGCATCTAACTCTTTTAAAGGGGGGGGGGGGGGGGTTAGAAGGATTACTACTTTATCCTATCCTAGGTATTCCTTAAAGAGGTGGGGTTTCAGGTGTCTCCGGAAGGTGGTGATTGACTCCGCTGACCTGGCGTCGTGAGGGAGTTTGTTCCACCATTGGGGTGCCAGAGCAGCGAACAGTTTTGACTGGGCTGAGCAGGAACTGTACTTCCTCAGAGGTAGGGAGGCGAGCAGGCCAGAGGTGGATGAACGCAGTGCCCTTGTTTGGGTGTAGGGCCTGATCAGAGCCTGAAGGTACGGAGGTGCCGTTCCCCTCACAGCTCCGTAGGCAAGCACCATGGTCTTGTAGCGGATGCGAGCTTCGACTGGAAGCCAGTGGAGAGAGCGGAGGAGCGGGGTGACGTGAGAGAACTTGGGAAAGTTGAACACCAGACGGGCTGCGGCGTTCTGGATGAGTTGTAGGGGTTTAATGGCACAGGCAGGGAGCCCAGCCAACAGCGAGTTGCAGTAATCCAGACGGGAGATGACAAGTGCCTGGATTAGGACCTGCGCCGCTTCCTGCGTGAGGCAGGGTCGTACTCTGCGAATGTTGTAGAGCATGAACCTACAGGAACGGGTCACCGCCTTGATGTTAATTGAGAACGACAGGGTGTTGTCCAGGATCACGCCAAGGTTCTTAGCACTCTGGGAGGAGGACACAATGGAGTTGTCAACCGTGATGGCGAGATCATGGAACGGGCAGTCCTTCCCCGGGAGGAAGAGCAGCTCCGTCTTGCCGAGGTTCAGCTTGAGGTGGTGATCCGTCATCCACACTGATATGTCTGCCAGACATGCAGAGATGCGATTCACCACCTGGTTATCAGAGGGGGGAAAGGAGAAGATTAATTGTGTGTCGTCTGCATAGCAATGATAGGAGAGACCATGTGAGGATATGACAGAGCCAAGTGACTTGGTGTATAGCGAGAATAGGAGAGGGCCTAGAACAGAGCCCTGGGGGACACCAGTGGTGAGAGCACGTGGTGCGGAGACAGATTCTCGCCACGCCACCTGGTAGGAGCGACCTGTCAGGTAGGACGCAATCCAAGCGTGGGCCGCGCCGGAGATGCCCAGCTCGGAGAGGGTGGAGAGGAGGATCTGATGGTTCACAGTATCAAAGGCAGCCGATAGGTCTAGAAGGATGAGAGCAGAGGAGAGAGAGTTAGCTTTAGCAGTGCGGAGCGCCTCCGTGACACAGAGAAGAGCAGTCTCAGTTGAATGACTAGTCTTGAAACCTGACTGATTTGGATCAAGAAGGTCATTCTGAGAGAGATAGCAGGAGAGCTGGCCAAGGACGGCACGTTCAAGAGTTTTGGAGAGAAAAGAAAGAAGGGATACTGGTCTGTAGTTGTTCACATCGGAGGGATCGAGTGTAGGTTTTTTCAGAAGGGGTGCAACTCTCGCTCTCTTGAAGACGGAAGGGACGTAGCCAGCGGTCAAGGATGAGTTGATGAGCGAGGTGAGGTAAGGGAGAAGGTCTCCGGAAATGGTCTGGAGAAGAGAGGAGGGGATAGGGTCAAGCGGGCAGGTTGTTGGGCGGCCGGCCGTCACAAGACGCGAGATTTCATCTGGAGAGAGAGGGGAGAAAGAGGTCAAAGCACAGGGTAGGGCAGTGTGAGCAGAACCAGCGGTGTCGTTTGACTTAGCAAACGAGGATCGGATGTCGTCGACCTTCTTTTCAAAATGGTTGACGAAGTCATCAGCAGAGAGGGAGGAGGGGGAGGAGGATTCAGGAGGGAGGAGAAGGTGGCAAAGAGCTTCCTAGGGTTAGAGGCAGATGCTTGGAATTTAGAGTGGTAGAAATTGGCTTTAGCAGCAGAGACAGAAGAGGAGAATGTAGAGAGGAGGGAGTGAAAGGATGCCAGGTCCGCAGGGAGGCGAGTTTTCCTCCATTTCCGCTCGGCTGCCCGGAGCCCTGTTCTGTGAGCTCGCAATGAGTCGTCGAGCCACGGAGCAGGAGGGGAGGACCGAGCCGGCCTGGAGGATAGGGGACATAGAGAGTCAAAGGATGCAGAAAGGGAGGAGAGGAGGGTTGAGGAGGCAGAATCAAGAGATAGGTTGGAGAAGGTTTGAGCAGAGGGAAGAGATGATAGGATGGAAGAGGAGAGAGTAGCGGGGGAGAGAGAGCGAAGGTTGGGACGGCGCGATACCATCCGAGTAGGGGCAGTGTGGGAAGTGTTGGATGAGAGCGAGAGGGAAAAGGATACAAGGTAGTGGTCGGAGACTTGGAGGGGAGTTGCAATGAGATTAGTGGAAGAACAGCATCTAGTAAAGATGAGGTCAAGCGTATTGCCTGCCTTGTGAGTAGGGGGGGAAGGTGAGAGGGTGAGGTCAAAAGAGGAGAGGAGTGGAAAGAAGGAGGCAGAGAGGAATGAGTCAAAGGTAGACGTGGGGAGGTTAAAGTCACCCAGAACTGTGAGAGGTGAGCCATCCTCAGGAAAGGAACTTATCAGGGCGTCAAGCTCATTGATGAACTCTCCAAGGGAACCTGGAGGGCGATAAATGATAAGGATGTTAAGCTTGAAAGGGCTGGTAACTGTGACAGCATGGAATTCAAAGGAGGCGATAGACAGATGGGTCAGGGGAGAAAGAGAGAATGTCCACTTGGGAGAGATGAGGATCCCAGTGCCACCACCCCGCTGACCAGAAGCTCTCGGGGTGTGCGAGAACACGTGGGCAGACGAGGAGAGAGCAGTAGGAGTAGCAGTGTTATCAGTGGTAATCCATGTTTCCGTCAGTGCCAAGAAGTCGAGGGACTGGAGGGAAGCATAGGCTGAGATGAACTCTGCCTTGTTGGCCGCAGATCGGCAGTTCCAGAGGCTGCCTGAGACCTGGAACTCCACGTGGGTCGTGCGCGCTGGGACCACCAGGTTAGAGTAGCAGCGGCCACGCGGTGTGAAGCGTTTGTATGGTCTGTGCAGAGAGGAGAGTACAGGGATAGACAGACACATAGTTGACAGGCTACAGAAGAGGCTACGCTAATGCAAAGGAGATTGGAATGACAAGTGGACTACACGTCTCGAATGTTCAGAAAGTTAAGCTTACGTTGCAAAAAATCTTATTGACTAAAATGATATAGTACTGCTGGCTGGTGAAATAGGCTAGCTAGCAGTGGCTGCGTTGTTGACTTTGTTTGAAAGTGTAGCTGGCTAGGTAACCTCTAACTGGCTAGGTAACCTCGACAATTACTCTAGACTACACAATTATCTTGGATACAAAGACGGCTATGTAGCCAGCTAAGATCAAACAAATCAAACTGTTGTACTGTAATGAAATGAAATGTAATACTACCTGTGGAGCAAAGCGGAATGCAACTACTCGCTCCAACCCGGAAGTGCGTATCGTAGAGGGAGAGGCAATAGAAGTGTTGTTTCTTGTATTATTGTCTTTTGTGTCTTTAGAGGACTGCTTCACCTTAATGTCCCCTTTCCCCCCTTTCCCTTTTCTTCTGTCCTTATTTTGTCCCACTTTGTCCCTTCTTTGTCCCTTCTTCTCTTCTGCCAACTAGACACTCCTTGTTAGCTAGCTAGCTTCTTCCAGGAATGTCCCTAGCAACTGCCTAGCAACAGGTAAACAACTTAGCTAGCTAAGAAAACGGTATAATTTTATGAAAAAAAATTGTTACTTTTTCAAAAGCCTTTCTTCTTTGTTTGCTGCTTGTTTGGTCTCCTATTCAGTTTGCAGTTTTCTTTAGATTTTTTTTCGATGTACTTTACTCTAAAAAAACATTTAAATTTCAATATTTGTAGGAGCTCATCTTTTCAGCTGCTGCTGCTTAATTAACATCTTTCTAATATTGAGTTGCACACCCTTTTCCCCTCAGAACAGCCTCAGTTCGTCGGAGCATGGACTCTATAAGCTGCCCTAAGCGGTCCACAAGGATGCTGGCCCATGTGTCAAGTTGGCTGGACGTCCTTTGGGTGGTGGACCATTGTTGATACACATGGGAAACTTTTGAGCATGAAAAAACCAGCAGTGTTGCAGTTCTTGACACACTTAACCCGGTACGCCTGGCACCTACTACCATACCCTGTTCAAAGGCAGTTAAATATTTTTTCTTGCCCATTCACCCTCTGAATGACACACAATCCATGTCTCAATTCTCTCAAGGATTTAAAATCGTTCTTTAACTCCCCTTTATCTACACTGATTGAAGTGGAATCAACAAGTGACATCAATAAGGGGTCATAGCTTTCACTTGGTCAGTCTATGTCATGGAAAGAGCAGGTGTCCTCAATGTTTTGTATTATCAGTGTGTAGTAACCTGGTACAGTATAAAGTATACCACTAGAGGGGACAATTGCTTCAGTCTTGAATGTTACTTCTCACTATTCCTACTCTACATTAACAGTCTGCCATTGTAGACTCCAGTAACTTGGGTATCTTAGTTTTTTATATTTGCCATTAATGTCTGAACCATCTACCATCTTTCCCATTGAAACCAGTAATGTTAGCGTTCATGTGAGAGAGGGTGTAGTAGTGCATACTGACCACTAGTTGGATCATAGTGTGGGTGGTGGAGTTCATGCAGGAACACAGAGGGTAGAGGCATTCTCCATCACAGTAGAAGGCAGAGTAACCCGTAGGAGCCAATACCCAGTCCTAATGGAGAGAAACACCATAGAAATCGAATGACAAGATTAGATGAATAGACTCTTTCTATGAGAAATACATGATAAAGAATGCAAAGAACATACTCTATAATGCACATCCTACACAAATGCCTTGCTTCCCTAAAAAATACTAACTGTGTGTTACAGCAAATAAGGTGGTACAATGTTAGCTCATGATTATCTATTCAGTACAATGAGTAGTTAAGAGAGATAGAATCTCACCTTCCAGCCTTGTTCACTGAATCTCACATATAATTCATGTCTCTTACAAGCCTGACGCCCACTGTTGACATGGCTGTGATCCGAAAGGGACCAAAAAATATGTCATGAACCAGGAAAGACTAATGTACACTGGATGCATTGGATTTCAAATGAAATGTAAACGCGACTTAAGTAATTTTGTAATTGGGATGAACTATCCCTTTAAACTGTGCATAGAACAAGTTTAACTACAAGACAAAAAAACAGTGTTGTCCCCTGACCTTGTATGTATACTGGGCAATGGCAGGTCGTATTTGGGCTTCTTCTTATGGGGGTTGGGATTCAGGGAGCTTGGGGGGCGACAGGGGGCCTAGCTGGCCCTGAAGAAATTGGTTAGATGAGTACTTGAAGGCTTATATCTATATTTTGGAATAGTGGATGTTGATTTCGGGAGGCTTCCATCATGGAAAAGAGACCAGACCACTTTTTTTGTTAGTTAACCTAAATGAATCACGACCCTCTATAGAATAACAACGGTGACAACAGTTGACTGCTATTTAAGTAATAGTTTGACTGTCAAATCCATGTATTGGTGTGTGGCCATTGACTTTTATGGAAAGACCATTTCCTGGGCATTTCATTAACTCTGCGTTCTAAGTTCTGCGCATCCCAGCGCTTAGAAAAATCAATGGTACAAAACCTAAGATATTGATCTGATTAAAACAATCAATCTTATGTCATCGTGATGTCCATACACTTTTAGACTAACATCACCAATCTGAGGTAAAAATGTTGTCTTATAGGGTGAAAATGCAAGCTTGTGTAAGGTAGTAACACAAACTGTCCGCATTAGGGAAATTTGCGCAATACACCATTTACTATGGCAAAAAAATTCAACATGTCAATTTAAGATGATTGTATTTGTTGCCTACTCACTAAGTATTACCAAAAGTACATATATTTCAAGGGACATAACACTGAGACCCCTGGACATGGGTGGGGGAATATTTGTGTGACTACCTAAAATGGGGGCTCACCAGCACCCCATCTTATATGTCCAACCATCCCTGAACGTCAGACTCTATTGAAGCACCTACAGTGGTGTAAAGTACTGAAGTAAAAATTACTTTCAAGTACTACTTAAGTAGTTTTGGGGGGTATCTGTACTTTACTATTTATAGTTTTGACAACTTTTACTTTTACTTCACTACATTTCTAAGGAAAAGAATGTACTTTATTCTCCATACATTTTCCCTGACACCCAAAAGTAATCGTTACATTTTGAATGGCTAGCAGGACAGGAAAATTGTCGGTTGGATGTACTGCCAAATTCTCTAAAATGACGTTGGAGGCGACTTATGGTAGAGAAATGAACATTCAATTCTCTGGCAGCAGCTCTGGTGGACATTCCTGCAGTCCGCATACCAAATTGCACATTCCCTCAGAACTTCAGAGATCTGTGGCATTGTGTTGTGACAAAACTGCACATTTTAGTGGCCTTTTGTCCCCAGCAAAAGGTGCACCTGTGTAATGATCATGCTGTTTAATTAGCTTCTTGATATGGTGCACCTTTCAATGTGGATGGATTATCTTGGCAATGGAGAAATGCTCACAATTATTTTTTTTAGGCTTATAGAACATTTTCGGGATCTTTCATTTCAGCTCATGAAACATGGGACCAACCTTTTACATGTTGCGTTTTTTTGTTCAGTGTAGTTTATTTTATTACAAATATAGCAGTATACAGTCCTCCAGATATCTGTTGACAAGGACATACATCACTTTGTATTTGTTCCTCTGTACATACAAAAATGGCCAAACATTTTTTCTTGTTGCCATTTTCCATTGTTACTAACTTGTACTGGTTAAAAGTATGAGTAAAGAAGAAGAAAAAAACGTGTACGTTTTGCAAACCATGTTTAGTACATCTAAAAGAGACATGGAGAAATTCCTGGTTCAACAAGATATTATAGCCATCAAAAGGGTCGAATTTTAGCATTGATTGCATTTATGATACAGTACTTTACAGCTTTGATTGGTCACAGAATATATGACATGAAGGGGGGATGTAATTATCTTAATTACTGTAGATTTGAATAGTTTAGTTAATCAAAAGTGAAGTATGGTTATAAGTCCAATGGGTGTTGTTCATATACCACTCAGACTCAAAATCAATATATTAGATACATACTATTTATCAGCCTATTGACAGATTATTGCTATCAACTGCTGGTTGCAAGTTATATTACCCTGTTTGTATCTTTTGGAACAATAGCAATGAAGTTGATTAAAATGTTGTAGAATAGATCGATGGGCTACCACTGGTGTCACAGGCATCCATAGGTCTTGACCACCATGTTGCGATGCTTCTTTAGTTTTACGTTGTTGTTGTCATCGTGGAAGAGTACAGAGATGGGACTGAGCTTGGTGGGTGCGCAGCAGGCTTTGGGAACCTCATCCGGCTTCAGAAGGTGAACCTGCCATTGAAAACGGTAAATCAGACTCATTCATACATGCACTTTCATATAGTCAATGATAATATCCTGTTATAAAAGAGATATGGGTTATTTAAGCAATAAGGCCCAAGGAGGGGTGGTATATTGGCCATATACCACAAACCTCAGAGGTGCCTTATTGCTATTAGAACACCTACTCATTCAAGGGTTTTTCTTTATTTTTTACTATTTTCTACATTGTTGAATAATAGTGAAGACATCAAAACTATGAAATAACACAAATAGAATCATGTAGTAACCAAAAAAAGTGTAAAACATATCAAAACCTGTACGTCAAGGCTGAGAAATGTCTGTTCTTCCAACAGTCCGTCTCCTTCCTAGGGTACCGCATTTCCACTTCAGGTGTCACGATCATCTTCGTGAGAGAGAGTGGACCAAGGCGCAGCGTGTGCAAAATACATCTTTTATTTTAGAGAAGGGAAAAAACATGCAACAAACACTATTACAAAAACGAAAACAAACGTGAAGCTAAATACGTAAGTGCAACCACAAGCTACAAATGTACAAAATAGACAACACCCCACAAAAGCCTACTGCCTATGGCTGCCTTAAATATGGCTCCCAATCAGAGACAATGAATGACAGCTGTCTCTGATTGAGAACCAATCTAGGCAGCCATAGACATAACTAGACAACATTACTCTACTCTGCCCCATACACATACAACACCCCTAGACACTACAAAACACATACATTCCCCATGTCACACCCTGACCAAACTAAAAAACATAAAGAAAACAAAGAATACTAAGGCCAGGGCGTGACATCAGGGGTAAAGATGGAGAGTGACCGCATTTCAGCCGTGCGTAATTGGCCGACTCCCACCATGGTAAAGGAAGTACAGCGGTTCCTAGGGTTTGCCAACTACTACCGGAGGTTTATCCGGGGCTTTGGTCAGGTAGAGGCTCTCATTACCTCACTGCTGAAGGTCCTCTTTTTCCTGTAGTCCACATTCATCTCCTTTGTCTTGATCACATAAATATATTTTTTAATTTGAGGTCTTTCCCTGTGCTGAAAATCAAGTATAGTTTGGTGGCAAGGGCAGTGGCCTGTCTTTTTGGGAGCAGTTTTCAGTTGTGTACATTGCATATGTCTTAGTAAAACACCCTTTATGTTTATTATGATGTTATGGGGGTGGGGAGGGAATGCAACAATATTGTATATTGTTTGGGGGAAAAATATGGGGTCAATTTCACGCCTTAAGTATTGAATTCAAAATAAAATAAATCGTAAACATCAGAAATAAAGTTGAAAATGTGAAGAATGAGAGAAGTGATGGATGTTGAGAGAATCGTTTGTAGATTTGCAAACAAAAGGAGCAAAACTAATTTAAAAGCAGAACAAATTATTTGAAAACTAATTTAAAAATAGTATTTCATTTTAACTTTTCAAACAACCAACCCTATTGAATCCATTTCGCTCTTGCCTGCAGTTACTACCTTTGGTTAGATGACTTGGATCTTTGCTCTCACTGCCAGTTTTTTTTTGATTGCGAGTTTTGGTGGTTTTATTTTGTCCTACTCAGTTGTGTAATTTTATGATTTCATGTCTATAGACTGTTTAGTGAGGAGCTAAACCGGAAATTGCTTCTGCTACATTTTTCAACTACCATCCCTGAGATCATTTGTTTTTCAACAGGACAATGACCTAACCCACCTCCAGGCTGTGTAAGGGTTATTTGACCAAGATGAGTGATGGAGTGATGCACCAGATGACCTGGCCTCCACAATCACCTGATCTCAACCCAATTGAGATGGTTTGAGATTAATTGGACCGAGTGAAGGAAAAGCAGCCAACAATTGCTCACCATATGTGGGAACTCTTTCAAGACTGTTGGAAAAGCATTCCAGGTGAAGCTGGCTGATAGAATGCCAAGAGTGTGCAAAGCTGTTATCAAGGCAAAGGGTGGCTACTTTGAAGAATCTCAAATATAAAATATATTTTGATTTGTTTAACAATTTTTTGGTTACTACATGAATCCATATGTGTTTCATAGTTTTGATGTCTTCACTATTTTACAATGTAGAACATAGTAAAAATAAAGAAAAACCCTTGAATGAGTGGGTGCATCCAAACTTCTGACTGGTACTGTATAGTTTACACCAAAGGGTAAAATCTATATATTTTCAGCAAAATAGTGCATCTCAGCGTCTGTGGTCTATGATTTATGCTTAATGATGTGGACTGCAAATTACACCATAATGGGGGTAGGCCTGGGCTCACAGAAATAAGAATGAATAGAATGGGCTTGGAACTCTAACCCTGGAAATTGACTGGTAAACTCATGGGTACACTGCCAACGGCTG
>NW_026602014.1:0-27446 GCF_029448725.1 Salvelinus fontinalis
GCAAACATGAAGTGTATTCAACGTTTAAAAAGCCTTGTCAATTTTGAATCTACATAACATGTCACATTTCCTGAGGGAATACTTTTGTGTTGTGTGATACTGCAGCCAGTTAAAATATGTTGTTACACAAGTGCATGGCACACGACAAGATGTTCTTTCCCATACCGGGAGTTGAACCCGGGCCACCTGGGTGAAAACCAGGAATCCTTACCGCTAGACCATATGGGAAGCCGTTTCCTTTAAAAAAACATCAAGGTCAAAACTATAAATGTTGAAATTATGCCTGTTGTAATTAAAAGCGCCATATTTTTTCTCAGAGATGTTGGGGAAAAGTCCCATATAAAATCAGTCTAAAATGTGTTTGAAGAGAGAACAGCCAGACACAATGAAAAGTATACAGTATTTTTCCCAGCTTGATTTTGGTCAACTAAAGACAGTGTTGATTCAGCCAGGATTTCAACCTTGAATCTTCTGATCTGTGTACACAGTCATAGCGTCTGTCACGACAAGGTTCCTTGGTTTTCTGTTACAGATGCATATCTTCATTTGATCCTCCTGTTGTTGCATGAATTTTACTGCAGAGCAAGAAATGCAAACATGAAGTGTATTCAACGTTTAAAAAGCATTGTCAATTTTGAATCTACATAACATTTCACATTTCCTGTTACTGAGGGAATATTGTTGTGTTGTGTGATACTGCTGCCAGGTAAAATCTGTTGTTACACAAGTGCATGCCAAATAATAAGGTTTCTATCCCATACCGGGAGTAGAACCTATGACACCTGTGCATACACCAGAAATCCTTACCGATAGACCATATGGGAAAAGACTTTCTTAAAAAAAACATCACAGACAAATCTATAAATGTTGAAATGATGCCTTTTGTAATTAATAGCTCCATTTTTTTTCTCAGAGATGTTGGGATGAAAAGTCCCATATAAAATCAGTCTAAAATGTGTTTGAAAAGAGAACAGCCAGACACAATGAAAAGTATACAGTATCATTCCCGGCTTGATTTCAATCAATTAAATATAGTGACGAGCCAGCCAGGAGTCGAACCTAGAATCTTCTGATCCGTAGTCAGACACGTTATCCATTGCGCCACTGGCCCCACAGACAAGCTGAAGTCAGGTCACTCCTAGAACAGTGTACACAGTCATAGCTTTTGTCAACGACAAGGTTCTTTGGTTTTCTGTTACAGATGCATATCTTCATTTGATCCTCCTGTTGTTGCATTAATTTTACTGCAGAGCAAGAACTGCAAACATGAAGTGTATTCAACGTTTAAAAAGCCTTGTCAATTTTGAATCTACATAACATGTCACATTTCCTGAGGGAATACTTTTGTGTTGTGTGATACTGCAGCCAGTTAAAATATGTTGTTACACAAGTGCATGGCACACGACAAGATGTTCTTTCCCATACCGGGAGTTGAACCCGGGCCACCTGGGTGAAAACCAGGAATCCTTACCGCTAGACCATATGGGAAGCCGTTTCCTTTAAAAAAACATCAAGGTCAAAACTATAAATGTTGAAATTATGCCTGTTGTAATTAAAAGCGCCATATTTTTTCTCAGAGATGTTGGGGAAAAGTCCCATATAAAATCAGTCTAAAATGTGTTTGAAGAGAGAACAGCCAGACACAATGAAAAGTATACAGTATTTTTCCCAGCTTGATTTTGGTCAACTAAAGACAGTGTTGATTCAGCCAGGATTTCAACCTTGAATCTTCTGATCTGTGTACACAGTCATAGCGTCTGTCACGACAAGGTTCCTTGGTTTTCTGTTACAGATGCATATCTTCATTTGATCCTCCTGTTGTTGCATGAATTTTACTGCAGAGCAAGAAATGCAAACATGAAGTGTATTCAACGTTTAAAAAGCATTGTCAATTTTGAATCTACATAACATTTCACATTTCCTGTTACTGAGGGAATATTGTTGTGTTGTGTGATACTGCTGCCAGGTAAAATCTGTTGTTACACAAGTGCATGCCAAATAATAAGGTTTCTATCCCATACCGGGAGTAGAACCTATGACACCTGTGCATACACCAGAAATCCTTACCGATAGACCATATGGGAAAAGACTTTCTTAAAAAAAACATCACAGACAAATCTATAAATGTTGAAATGATGCCTTTTGTAATTAATAGCTCCATTTTTTTTCTCAGAGATGTTGGGATGAAAAGTCCCATATAAAATCAGTCTAAAATGTGTTTGAAAAGAGAACAGCCAGACACAATGAAAAGTATACAGTATCATTCCCGGCTTGATTTCAATCAATTAAATATAGTGACGAGCCAGCCAGGAGTCGAACCTAGAATCTTCTGATCCGTAGTCAGACACGTTATCCATTGCGCCACTGGCCCCACAGACAAGCTGAAGTCAGGTCACTCCTAGAACAGTGTACACAGTCATAGCTTTTGTCAACGACAAGGTTCTTTGGTTTTCTGTTACAGATGCATATCTTCATTTGATCCTCCTGTTGTTGCATTAATTTTACTGCAGAGCAAGAACTGCAAACATGAAGTGTATTCAACGTTTAAAAAGCCTTGTCAATTTTGAATCTACATAACATGTCACATTTCCTGAGGGAATACTTTTGTGTTGTGTGATACTGCAGCCAGTTAAAATATGTTGTTACACAAGTGCATGGCACACGACAAGATGTTCTTTCCCATACCGGGAGTTGAACCCGGGCCACCTGGGTGAAAACCAGGAATCCTTACCGCTAGACCATATGGGAAGCCGTTTCCTTTAAAAAAACATCAAGGTCAAAACTATAAATGTTGAAATTATGCCTGTTGTAATTAAAAGCGCCATATTTTTTCTCAGAGATGTTGGGGAAAAGTCCCATATAAAATCAGTCTAAAATGTGTTTGAAGAGAGAACAGCCAGACACAATGAAAAGTATACAGTATTTTTCCCAGCTTGATTTTGGTCAACTAAAGACAGTGTTGATTCAGCCAGGATTTCAACCTTGAATCTTCTGATCTGTGTACACAGTCATAGCGTCTGTCACGACAAGGTTCCTTGGTTTTCTGTTACAGATGCATATCTTCATTTGATCCTCCTGTTGTTGCATGAATTTTACTGCAGAGCAAGAAATGCAAACATGAAGTGTATTCAACGTTTAAAAAGCATTGTCAATTTTGAATCTACATAACATTTCACATTTCCTGTTACTGAGGGAATATTGTTGTGTTGTGTGATACTGCTGCCAGGTAAAATCTGTTGTTACACAAGTGCATGCCAAATAATAAGGTTTCTATCCCATACCGGGAGTAGAACCTATGACACCTGTGCATACACCAGAAATCCTTACCGATAGACCATATGGGAAAAGACTTTCTTAAAAAAAACATCACAGACAAATCTATAAATGTTGAAATGATGCCTTTTGTAATTAATAGCTCCATTTTTTTTCTCAGAGATGTTGGGATGAAAAGTCCCATATAAAATCAGTCTAAAATGTGTTTGAAAAGAGAACAGCCAGACACAATGAAAAGTATACAGTATCATTCCCGGCTTGATTTCAATCAATTAAATATAGTGACGAGCCAGCCAGGAGTCGAACCTAGAATCTTCTGATCCGTAGTCAGACACGTTATCCATTGCGCCACTGGCCCCACAGACAAGCTGAAGTCAGGTCACTCCTAGAACAGTGTACACAGTCATAGCTTTTGTCAACGACAAGGTTCTTTGGTTTTCTGTTACAGATGCATATCTTCATTTGATCCTCCTGTTGTTGCATTAATTTTACTGCAGAGCAAGAACTGCAAACATGAAGTGTATTCAACGTTTAAAAAGCCTTGTCAATTTTGAATCTACATAACATGTCACATTTCCTGAGGGAATACTTTTGTGTTGTGTGATACTGCAGCCAGTTAAAATATGTTGTTACACAAGTGCATGGCACACGACAAGATGTTCTTTCCCATACCGGGAGTTGAACCCGGGCCACCTGGGTGAAAACCAGGAATCCTTACCGCTAGACCATATGGGAAGCCGTTTCCTTTAAAAAAACATCAAGGTCAAAACTATAAATGTTGAAATTATGCCTGTTGTAATTAAAAGCGCCATATTTTTTCTCAGAGATGTTGGGGAAAAGTCCCATATAAAATCAGTCTAAAATGTGTTTGAAGAGAGAACAGCCAGACACAATGAAAAGTATACAGTATTTTTCCCAGCTTGATTTTGGTCAACTAAAGACAGTGTTGATTCAGCCAGGATTTCAACCTTGAATCTTCTGATCTGTGTACACAGTCATAGCGTCTGTCACGACAAGGTTCCTTGGTTTTCTGTTACAGATGCATATCTTCATTTGATCCTCCTGTTGTTGCATGAATTTTACTGCAGAGCAAGAAATGCAAACATGAAGTGTATTCAACGTTTAAAAAGCATTGTCAATTTTGAATCTACATAACATTTCACATTTCCTGTTACTGAGGGAATATTGTTGTGTTGTGTGATACTGCTGCCAGGTAAAATCTGTTGTTACACAAGTGCATGCCAAATAATAAGGTTTCTATCCCATACCGGGAGTAGAACCTATGACACCTGTGCATACACCAGAAATCCTTACCGATAGACCATATGGGAAAAGACTTTCTTAAAAAAAACATCACAGACAAATCTATAAATGTTGAAATGATGCCTTTTGTAATTAATAGCTCCATTTTTTTTCTCAGAGATGTTGGGATGAAAAGTCCCATATAAAATCAGTCTAAAATGTGTTTGAAAAGAGAACAGCCAGACACAATGAAAAGTATACAGTATCATTCCCGGCTTGATTTCAATCAATTAAATATAGTGACGAGCCAGCCAGGAGTCGAACCTAGAATCTTCTGATCCGTAGTCAGACACGTTATCCATTGCGCCACTGGCCCCACAGACAAGCTGAAGTCAGGTCACTCCTAGAACAGTGTACACAGTCATAGCTTTTGTCAACGACAAGGTTCTTTGGTTTTCTGTTACAGATGCATATCTTCATTTGATCCTCCTGTTGTTGCATTAATTTTACTGCAGAGCAAGAACTGCAAACATGAAGTGTATTCAACGTTTAAAAAGCCTTGTCAATTTTGAATCTACATAACATGTCACATTTCCTGAGGGAATACTTTTGTGTTGTGTGATACTGCAGCCAGTTAAAATATGTTGTTACACAAGTGCATGGCACACGACAAGATGTTCTTTCCCATACCGGGAGTTGAACCCGGGCCACCTGGGTGAAAACCAGGAATCCTTACCGCTAGACCATATGGGAAGACGTTTCCTTTAAAAAAACATCAAGGTCAAAACTATAAATGTTGAAATTATGCCTGTTGTAATTAAAAGCGCCATATTTTTTCTCAGAGATGTTGGGGAAAAGTCCCATATAAAATCAGTCTAAAATGTGTTTGAAGAGAGAACAGCCAGACACAATGAAAAGTATACAGTATTTTTCCCAGCTTGATTTTGGTCAACTAAAGACAGTGTTGATTCAGCCAGGATTTCAACCTTGAATCTTCTGATCTGTGTACACAGTCATAGCGTCTGTCACGACAAGGTTCCTTGGTTTTCTGTTACAGATGCATATCTTCATTTGATCCTCCTGTTGTTGCATGAATTTTACTGCAGAGCAAGAAATGCAAACATGAAGTGTATTCAACGTTTAAAAAGCATTGTCAATTTTGAATCTACATAACATTTCACATTTCCTGTTACTGAGGGAATATTGTTGTGTTGTGTGATACTGCTGCCAGGTAAAATCTGTTGTTACACAAGTGCATGCCAAATAATAAGGTTTCTATCCCATACCGGGAGTAGAACCTATGACACCTGTGCATACACCAGAAATCCTTACCGATAGACCATATGGGAAAAGACTTTCTTAAAAAAAACATCACAGACAAATCTATAAATGTTGAAATGATGCCTTTTGTAATTAATAGCTCCATTTTTTTTCTCAGAGATGTTGGGATGAAAAGTCCCATATAAAATCAGTCTAAAATGTGTTTGAAAAGAGAACAGCCAGACACAATGAAAAGTATACAGTATCATTCCCGGCTTGATTTCAATCAATTAAATATAGTGACGAGCCAGCCAGGAGTCGAACCTAGAATCTTCTGATCCGTAGTCAGACACGTTATCCATTGCGCCACTGGCCCCACAGACAAGCTGAAGTCAGGTCACTCCTAGAACAGTGTACACAGTCATAGCTTTTGTCAACGACAAGGTTCTTTGGTTTTCTGTTACAGATGCATATCTTCATTTGATCCTCCTGTTGTTGCATTAATTTTACTGCAGAGCAAGAACTGCAAACATGATGTGTATTCAACGTTTAAAAAGCCTTGTCAATTTTGAATCTACATAACATGTCACATTTCCTGAGGGAATACTTTTGTGTTGTGTGATACTGCAGCCAGTTAAAATATGTTGTTACACAAGTGCATGGCACACGACAAGATGTTCTTTCCCATACCGGGAGTTGAACCCGGGCCACCTGGGTGAAAACCAGGAATCCTTACCGCTAGACCATATGGGAAGCCGTTTCCTTTAAAAAAACATCAAGGTCAAAACTATAAATGTTGAAATTATGCCTGTTGTAATTAAAAGCGCCATATTTTTTCTCAGAGATGTTGGGGAAAAGTCCCATATAAAATCAGTCTAAAATGTGTTTGAAGAGAGAACAGCCAGACACAATGAAAAGTATACAGTATTTTTCCCAGCTTGATTTTGGTCAACTAAAGACAGTGTTGATTCAGCCAGGATTTCAACCTTGAATCTTCTGATCTGTGTACACAGTCATAGCGTCTGTCACGACAAGGTTCCTTGGTTTTCTGTTACAGATGCATATCTTCATTTGATCCTCCTGTTGTTGCATGAATTTTACTGCAGAGCAAGAAATGCAAACATGAAGTGTATTCAACGTTTAAAAAGCATTGTCAATTTTGAATCTACATAACATTTCACATTTCCTGTTACTGAGGGAATATTGTTGTGTTGTGTGATACTGCTGCCAGGTAAAATCTGTTGTTACACAAGTGCATGCCAAATAATAAGGTTTCTATCCCATACCGGGAGTAGAACCTATGACACCTGTGCGTACACCAGAAATCCTTACCGATAGACCATATGGGAAAAGACTTTCTTAAAAAAAACATCACAGACAAATCTATAAATGTTGAAATGATGCCTTTTGTAATTAATAGCTCCATTTTTTTTCTCAGAGATGTTGGGATGAAAAGTCCCATATAAAATCAGTCTAAAATGTGTTTGAAAAGAGAACAGCCAGACACAATGAAAAGTATACAGTATCATTCCCGGCTTGATTTCAATCAATTAAATATAGTGACGAGCCAGCCAGTAGTCGAACCTAGAATCTTCTGATCCGTAGTCAGACACGTTATCCATTGCGTCACTGGCCCCACAGACAAGCTGAAGTCAGGTCACTCCTAGAACAGTGTACACAGTCATAGCTTTTGTCAACGACAAGGTTCTTTGGTTTTCTGTTACAGATGCATATCTTCATTTGATCCTCCTGTTGTTGCATTAATTTTACTGCAGAGCAAGAACTGCAAACATGAAGTGTATTCAACGTTTAAAAAGCCTTGTCAATTTTGAATCTACATAACATGTCACATTTCCTGAGGGAATACTTTTGTGTTGTGTGATACTGCAGCCAGTTAAAATATGTTGTTACACAAGTGCATGGCACACGACAAGATGTTCTTTCCCATACCGGGAGTTGAACCCGGGCCACCTGGGTGAAAACCAGGAATCCTTACCGCTAGACCATATGGGAAGCCGTTTCCTTTAAAAAAACATCAAGGTCAAAACTATAAATGTTGAAATTATGCCTGTTGTAATTAAAAGCGCCATATTTTTTCTCAGAGATGTTGGGGAAAAGTCCCATATAAAATCAGTCTAAAATGTGTTTGAAGAGAGAACAGCCAGACACAATGAAAAGTATACAGTATTTTTCCCAGCTTGATTTTGGTCAACTAAAGACAGTGTTGATTCAGCCAGGATTTCAACCTTGAATCTTCTGATCTGTGTACACAGTCATAGCGTCTGTCACGACAAGGTTCCTTGGTTTTCTGTTACAGATGCATATCTTCATTTGATCCTCCTGTTGTTGCATGAATTTTACTGCAGAGCAAGAAATGCAAACATGAAGTGTATTCAACGTTTAAAAAGCATTGTCAATTTTGAATCTACATAACATTTCACATTTCCTGTTACTGAGGGAATATTGTTGTGTTGTGTGATACTGCTGCCAGGTAAAATCTGTTGTTACACAAGTGCATGCCAAATAATAAGGTTTCTATCCCATACCGGGAGTAGAACCTATGACACCTGTGCGTACACCAGAAATCCTTACCGATAGACCATATGGGAAAAGACTTTCTTAAAAAAAACATCACAGACAAATCTATAAATGTTGAAATGATGCCTTTTGTAATTAATAGCTCCATTTTTTTTCTCAGAGATGTTGGGATGAAAAGTCCCATATAAAATCAGTCTAAAATGTGTTTGAAAAGAGAACAGCCAGACACAATGAAAAGTATACAGTATCATTCCCGGCTTGATTTCAATCAATTAAATATAGTGACGAGCCAGCCAGGAGTCGAACCTAGAATCTTCTGATCCGTAGTCAGACACGTTATCCATTGCGCCACTGGCCCCACAGACAAGCTGAAGTCAGGTCACTCCTAGAACAGTGTACACAGTCATAGCTTTTGTCAACGACAAGGTTCTTTGGTTTTCTGTTACAGATGCATATCTTCATTTGATCCTCCTGTTGTTGCATTAATTTTACTGCAGAGCAAGAACTGCAAACATGAAGTGTATTCAACGTTTAAAAAGCCTTGTCAATTTTGAATCTACATAACATGTCACATTTCCTGAGGGAATACTTTTGTGTTGTGTGATACTGCAGCCAGTTAAAATATGTTGTTACACAAGTGCATGGCACACGACAAGATGTTCTTTCCCATACCGGGAGTTGAACCCGGGCCACCTGGGTGAAAACCAGGAATCCTTACCGCTAGACCATATGGGAAGCCGTTTCCTTTAAAAAAACATCAAGGTCAAAACTATAAATGTTGAAATTATGCCTGTTGTAATTAAAAGCGCCATATTTTTTCTCAGAGATGTTGGGGAAAAGTCCCATATAAAATCAGTCTAAAATGTGTTTGAAGAGAGAACAGCCAGACACAATGAAAAGTATACAGTATTTTTCCCAGCTTGATTTTGGTCAACTAAAGACAGTGTTGATTCAGCCAGGATTTCAACCTTGAATCTTCTGATCTGTGTACACAGTCATAGCGTCTGTCACGACAAGGTTCCTTGGTTTTCTGTTACAGATGCATATCTTCATTTGATCCTCCTGTTGTTGCATGAATTTTACTGCAGAGCAAGAAATGCAAACATGAAGTGTATTCAACGTTTAAAAAGCATTGTCAATTTTGAATCTACATAACATTTCACATTTCCTGTTACTGAGGGAATATTGTTGTGTTGTGTGATACTGCTGCCAGGTAAAATCTGTTGTTACACAAGTGCATGCCAAATAATAAGGTTTCTATCCCATACCGGGAGTAGAACCTATGACACCTGTGCATACACCAGAAATCCTTACCGATAGACCATATGGGAAAAGACTTTCTTAAAAAAAACATCACAGACAAATCTATAAATGTTGAAATGATGCCTTTTGTAATTAATAGCTCCATTTTTTTTCTCAGAGATGTTGGGATGAAAAGTCCCATATAAAATCAGTCTAAAATGTGTTTGAAAAGAGAACAGCCAGACACAATGAAAAGTATACAGTATCATTCCCGGCTTGATTTCAATCAATTAAATATAGTGACGAGCCAGCCAGGAGTCGAACCTAGAATCTTCTGATCCGTAGTCAGACACGTTATCCATTGCGCCACTGGCCCCACAGACAAGCTGAAGTCAGGTCACTCCTAGAACAGTGTACACAGTCATAGCTTTTGTCAACGACAAGGTTCTTTGGTTTTCTGTTACAGATGCATATCTTCATTTGATCCTCCTGTTGTTGCATTAATTTTACTGCAGAGCAAGAACTGCAAACATGAAGTGTATTCAACGTTTAAAAAGCCTTGTCAATTTTGAATCTACATAACATGTCACATTTCCTGAGGGAATACTTTTGTGTTGTGTGATACTGCAGCCAGTTAAAATATGTTGTTACACAAGTGCATGGCACACGACAAGATGTTCTTTCCCATACCGGGAGTTGAACCCGGGCCACCTGGGTGAAAACCAGGAATCCTTACCGCTAGACCATATGGGAAGCCGTTTCCTTTAAAAAAACATCAAGGTCAAAACTATAAATGTTGAAATTATGCCTGTTGTAATTAAAAGCGCCATATTTTTTCTCAGAGATGTTGGGGAAAAGTCCCATATAAAATCAGTCTAAAATGTGTTTGAAGAGAGAACAGCCAGACACAATGAAAAGTATACAGTATTTTTCCCAGCTTGATTTTGGTCAACTAAAGACAGTGTTGATTCAGCCAGGATTTCAACCTTGAATCTTCTGATCTGTGTACACAGTCATAGCGTCTGTCACGACAAGGTTCCTTGGTTTTCTGTTACAGATGCATATCTTCATTTGATCCTCCTGTTGTTGCATGAATTTTACTGCAGAGCAAGAAATGCAAACATGAAGTGTATTCAACGTTTAAAAAGCATTGTCAATTTTGAATCTACATAACATTTCACATTTCCTGTTACTGAGGGAATATTGTTGTGTTGTGTGATACTGCTGCCAGGTAAAATCTGTTGTTACACAAGTGCATGCCAAATAATAAGGTTTCTATCCCATACCGGGAGTAGAACCTATGACACCTGTGCATACACCAGAAATCCTTACCGATAGACCATATGGGAAAAGACTTTCTTAAAAAAAACATCACAGACAAATCTATAAATGTTGAAATGATGCCTTTTGTAATTAATAGCTCCATTTTTTTTCTCAGAGATGTTGGGATGAAAAGTCCCATATAAAATCAGTCTAAAATGTGTTTGAAAAGAGAACAGCCAGACACAATGAAAAGTATACAGTATCATTCCCGGCTTGATTTCAATCAATTAAATATAGTGACGAGCCAGCCAGGAGTCGAACCTAGAATCTTCTGATCCGTAGTCAGACACGTTATCCATTGCGCCACTGGCCCCACAGACAAGCTGAAGTCAGGTCACTCCTAGAACAGTGTACACAGTCATAGCTTTTGTCAACGACAAGGTTCTTTGGTTTTCTGTTACAGATGCATATCTTCATTTGATCCTCCTGTTGTTGCATTAATTTTACTGCAGAGCAAGAACTGCAAACATGAAGTGTATTCAACGTTTAAAAAGCCTTGTCAATTTTGAATCTACATAACATGTCACATTTCCTGAGGGAATACTTTTGTGTTGTGTGATACTGCAGCCAGTTAAAATATGTTGTTACACAAGTGCATGGCACACGACAAGATGTTCTTTCCCATACCGGGAGTTGAACCCGGGCCACCTGGGTGAAAACCAGGAATCCTTACCGCTAGACCATATGGGAAGCCGTTTCCTTTAAAAAAACATCAAGGTCAAAACTATAAATGTTGAAATTATGCCTGTTGTAATTAAAAGCGCCATATTTTTTCTCAGAGATGTTGGGGAAAAGTCCCATATAAAATCAGTCTAAAATGTGTTTGAAGAGAGAACAGCCAGACACAATGAAAAGTATACAGTATTTTTCCCAGCTTGATTTTGGTCAACTAAAGACAGTGTTGATTCAGCCAGGATTTCAACCTTGAATCTTCTGATCTGTGTACACAGTCATAGCGTCTGTCACGACAAGGTTCCTTGGTTTTCTGTTACAGATGCATATCTTCATTTGATCCTCCTGTTGTTGCATGAATTTTACTGCAGAGCAAGAAATGCAAACATGAAGTGTATTCAACGTTTAAAAAGCATTGTCAATTTTGAATCTACATAACATTTCACATTTCCTGTTACTGAGGGAATATTGTTGTGTTGTGTGATACTGCTGCCAGGTAAAATCTGTTGTTACACAAGTGCATGCCAAATAATAAGGTTTCTATCCCATACCGGGAGTAGAACCTATGACACCTGTGCATACACCAGAAATCCTTACCGATAGACCATATGGGAAAAGACTTTCTTAAAAAAAACATCACAGACAAATCTATAAATGTTGAAATGATGCCTTTTGTAATTAATAGCTCCATTTTTTTTCTCAGAGATGTTGGGATGAAAAGTCCCATATAAAATCAGTCTAAAATGTGTTTGAAAAGAGAACAGCCAGACACAATGAAAAGTATACAGTATCATTCCCGGCTTGATTTCAATCAATTAAATATAGTGACGAGCCAGCCAGGAGTCGAACCTAGAATCTTCTGATCCGTAGTCAGACACGTTATCCATTGCGCCACTGGCCCCACAGACAAGCTGAAGTCAGGTCACTCCTAGAACAGTGTACACAGTCATAGCTTTTGTCAACGACAAGGTTCTTTGGTTTTCTGTTACAGATGCATATCTTCATTTGATCCTCCTGTTGTTGCATTAATTTTACTGCAGAGCAAGAACTGCAAACATGAAGTGTATTCAACGTTTAAAAAGCCTTGTCAATTTTGAATCTACATAACATGTCACATTTCCTGAGGGAATACTTTTGTGTTGTGTGATACTGCAGCCAGTTAAAATATGTTGTTACACAAGTGCATGGCACACGACAAGATGTTCTTTCCCATACCGGGAGTTGAACCCGGGCCACCTGGGTGAAAACCAGGAATCCTTACCGCTAGACCATATGGGAAGCCGTTTCCTTTAAAAAAACATCAAGGTCAAAACTATAAATGTTGAAATTATGCCTGTTGTAATTAAAAGCGCCATATTTTTTCTCAGAGATGTTGGGGAAAAGTCCCATATAAAATCAGTCTAAAATGTGTTTGAAGAGAGAACAGCCAGACACAATGAAAAGTATACAGTATTTTTCCCAGCTTGATTTTGGTCAACTAAAGACAGTGTTGATTCAGCCAGGATTTCAACCTTGAATCTTCTGATCTGTGTACACAGTCATAGCGTCTGTCACGACAAGGTTCCTTGGTTTTCTGTTACAGATGCATATCTTCATTTGATCCTCCTGTTGTTGCATGAATTTTACTGCAGAGCAAGAAATGCAAACATGAAGTGTATTCAACGTTTAAAAAGCATTGTCAATTTTGAATCTACATAACATTTCACATTTCCTGTTACTGAGGGAATATTGTTGTGTTGTGTGATACTGCTGCCAGGTAAAATCTGTTGTTACACAAGTGCATGCCAAATAATAAGGTTTCTATCCCATACCGGGAGTAGAACCTATGACACCTGTGCGTACACCAGAAATCCTTACCGATAGACCATATGGGAAAAGACTTTCTTAAAAAAAACATCACAGACAAATCTATAAATGTTGAAATGATGCCTTTTGTAATTAATAGCTCCATTTTTTTTCTCAGAGATGTTGGGATGAAAAGTCCCATATAAAATCAGTCTAAAATGTGTTTGAAAAGAGAACAGCCAGACACAATGAAAAGTATACAGTATCATTCCCGGCTTGATTTCAATCAATTAAATATAGTGACGAGCCAGCCAGGAGTCGAACCTAGAATCTTCTGATCCGTAGTCAGACACGTTATCCATTGCGCCACTGGCCCCACAGACAAGCTGAAGTCAGGTCACTCCTAGAACAGTGTACACAGTCATAGCTTTTGTCAACGACAAGGTTCTTTGGTTTTCTGTTACAGATGCATATCTTCATTTGATCCTCCTGTTGTTGCATTAATTTTACTGCAGAGCAAGAACTGCAAACATGAAGTGTATTCAACGTTTAAAAAGCCTTGTCAATTTTGAATCTACATAACATGTCACATTTCCTGAGGGAATACTTTTGTGTTGTGTGATACTGCAGCCAGTTAAAATATGTTGTTACACAAGTGCATGGCACACGACAAGATGTTCTTTCCCATACCGGGAGTTGAACCCGGGCCACCTGGGTGAAAACCAGGAATCCTTACCGCTAGACCATATGGGAAGCCGTTTCCTTTAAAAAAACATCAAGGTCAAAACTATAAATGTTGAAATTATGCCTGTTGTAATTAAAAGCGCCATATTTTTTCTCAGAGATGTTGGGGAAAAGTCCCATATAAAATCAGTCTAAAATGTGTTTGAAGAGAGAACAGCCAGACACAATGAAAAGTATACAGTATTTTTCCCAGCTTGATTTTGGTCAACTAAAGACAGTGTTGATTCAGCCAGGATTTCAACCTTGAATCTTCTGATCTGTGTACACAGTCATAGCGTCTGTCACGACAAGGTTCCTTGGTTTTCTGTTACAGATGCATATCTTCATTTGATCCTCCTGTTGTTGCATGAATTTTACTGCAGAGCAAGAAATGCAAACATGAAGTGTATTCAACGTTTAAAAAGCATTGTCAATTTTGAATCTACATAACATTTCACATTTCCTGTTACTGAGGGAATATTGTTGTGTTGTGTGATACTGCTGCCAGGTAAAATCTGTTGTTACACAAGTGCATGCCAAATAATAAGGTTTCTATCCCATACCGGGAGTAGAACCTATGACACCTGTGCGTACACCAGAAATCCTTACCGATAGACCATATGGGAAAAGACTTTCTTAAAAAAAACATCACAGACAAATCTATAAATGTTGAAATGATGCCTTTTGTAATTAATAGCTCCATTTTTTTTCTCAGAGATGTTGGGATGAAAAGTCCCATATAAAATCAGTCTAAAATGTGTTTGAAAAGAGAACAGCCAGACACAATGAAAAGTATACAGTATCATTCCCGGCTTGATTTCAATCAATTAAATATAGTGACGAGCCAGCCAGGAGTCGAACCTAGAATCTTCTGATCCGTAGTCAGACACGTTATCCATTGCGCCACTGGCCCCACAGACAAGCTGAAGTCAGGTCACTCCTAGAACAGTGTACACAGTCATAGCTTTTGTCAACGACAAGGTTCTTTGGTTTTCTGTTACAGATGCATATCTTCATTTGATCCTCCTGTTGTTGCATTAATTTTACTGCAGAGCAAGAACTGCAAACATGAAGTGTATTCAACGTTTAAAAAGCCTTGTCAATTTTGAATCTACATAACATGTCACATTTCCTGAGGGAATACTTTTGTGTTGTGTGATACTGCAGCCAGTTAAAATATGTTGTTACACAAGTGCATGGCACACGACAAGATGTTCTTTCCCATACCGGGAGTTGAACCCGGGCCACCTGGGTGAAAACCAGGAATCCTTACCGCTAGACCATATGGGAAGCCGTTTCCTTTAAAAAAACATCAAGGTCAAAACTATAAATGTTGAAATTATGCCTGTTGTAATTAAAAGCGCCATATTTTTTCTCAGAGATGTTGGGGAAAAGTCCCATATAAAATCAGTCTAAAATGTGTTTGAAGAGAGAACAGCCAGACACAATGAAAAGTATACAGTATTTTTCCCAGCTTGATTTTGGTCAACTAAAGACAGTGTTGATTCAGCCAGGATTTCAACCTTGAATCTTCTGATCTGTGTACACAGTCATAGCGTCTGTCACGACAAGGTTCCTTGGTTTTCTGTTACAGATGCATATCTTCATTTGATCCTCCTGTTGTTGCATGAATTTTACTGCAGAGCAAGAAATGCAAACATGAAGTGTATTCAACGTTTAAAAAGCATTGTCAATTTTGAATCTACATAACATTTCACATTTCCTGTTACTGAGGGAATATTGTTGTGTTGTGTGATACTGCTGCCAGGTAAAATCTGTTGTTACACAAGTGCATGCCAAATAATAAGGTTTCTATCCCATACCGGGAGTAGAACCTATGACACCTGTGCATACACCAGAAATCCTTACCGATAGACCATATGGGAAAAGACTTTCTTAAAAAAAACATCACAGACAAATCTATAAATGTTGAAATGATGCCTTTTGTAATTAATAGCTCCATTTTTTTTCTCAGAGATGTTGGGATGAAAAGTCCCATATAAAATCAGTCTAAAATGTGTTTGAAAAGAGAACAGCCAGACACAATGAAAAGTATACAGTATCATTCCCGGCTTGATTTCAATCAATTAAATATAGTGACGAGCCAGCCAGGAGTCGAACCTAGAATCTTCTGATCCGTAGTCAGACACGTTATCCATTGCGCCACTGGCCCCACAGACAAGCTGAAGTCAGGTCACTCCTAGAACAGTGTACACAGTCATAGCTTTTGTCAACGACAAGGTTCTTTGGTTTTCTGTTACAGATGCATATCTTCATTTGATCCTCCTGTTGTTGCATTAATTTTACTGCAGAGCAAGAACTGCAAACATGAAGTGTATTCAACGTTTAAAAAGCCTTGTCAATTTTGAATCTACATAACATGTCACATTTCCTGAGGGAATACTTTTGTGTTGTGTGATACTGCAGCCAGTTAAAATATGTTGTTACACAAGTGCATGGCACACGACAAGATGTTCTTTCCCATACCGGGAGTTGAACCCGGGCCACCTGGGTGAAAACCAGGAATCCTTACCGCTAGACCATATGGGAAGACGTTTCCTTTAAAAAAACATCAAGGTCAAAACTATAAATGTTGAAATTATGCCTGTTGTAATTAAAAGCGCCATATTTTTTCTCAGAGATGTTGGGGAAAAGTCCCATATAAAATCAGTCTAAAATGTGTTTGAAGAGAGAACAGCCAGACACAATGAAAAGTATACAGTATTTTTCCCAGCTTGATTTTGGTCAACTAAAGACAGTGTTGATTCAGCCAGGATTTCAACCTTGAATCTTCTGATCTGTGTACACAGTCATAGCGTCTGTCACGACAAGGTTCCTTGGTTTTCTGTTACAGATGCATATCTTCATTTGATCCTCCTGTTGTTGCATGAATTTTACTGCAGAGCAAGAAATGCAAACATGAAGTGTATTCAACGTTTAAAAAGCATTGTCAATTTTGAATCTACATAACATTTCACATTTCCTGTTACTGAGGGAATATTGTTGTGTTGTGTGATACTGCTGCCAGGTAAAATCTGTTGTTACACAAGTGCATGCCAAATAATAAGGTTTCTATCCCATACCGGGAGTAGAACCTATGACACCTGTGCATACACCAGAAATCCTTACCGATAGACCATATGGGAAAAGACTTTCTTAAAAAAAACATCACAGACAAATCTATAAATGTTGAAATGATGCCTTTTGTAATTAATAGCTCCATTTTTTTTCTCAGAGATGTTGGGATGAAAAGTCCCATATAAAATCAGTCTAAAATGTGTTTGAAAAGAGAACAGCCAGACACAATGAAAAGTATACAGTATCATTCCCGGCTTGATTTCAATCAATTAAATATAGTGACGAGCCAGCCAGGAGTCGAACCTAGAATCTTCTGATCCGTAGTCAGACACGTTATCCATTGCGCCACTGGCCCCACAGACAAGCTGAAGTCAGGTCACTCCTAGAACAGTGTACACAGTCATAGCTTTTGTCAACGACAAGGTTCTTTGGTTTTCTGTTACAGATGCATATCTTCATTTGATCCTCCTGTTGTTGCATTAATTTTACTGCAGAGCAAGAACTGCAAACATGAAGTGTATTCAACGTTTAAAAAGCCTTGTCAATTTTGAATCTACATAACATGTCACATTTCCTGAGGGAATACTTTTGTGTTGTGTGATACTGCAGCCAGTTAAAATATGTTGTTACACAAGTGCATGGCACACGACAAGATGTTCTTTCCCATACCGGGAGTTGAACCCGGGCCACCTGGGTGAAAACCAGGAATCCTTACCGCTAGACCATATGGGAAGACGTTTCCTTTAAAAAAACATCAAGGTCAAAACTATAAATGTTGAAATTATGCCTGTTGTAATTAAAAGCGCCATATTTTTTCTCAGAGATGTTGGGGAAAAGTCCCATATAAAATCAGTCTAAAATGTGTTTGAAGAGAGAACAGCCAGACACAATGAAAAGTATACAGTATTTTTCCCAGCTTGATTTTGGTCAACTAAAGACAGTGTTGATTCAGCCAGGATTTCAACCTTGAATCTTCTGATCTGTGTACACAGTCATAGCGTCTGTCACGACAAGGTTCCTTGGTTTTCTGTTACAGATGCATATCTTCATTTGATCCTCCTGTTGTTGCATGAATTTTACTGCAGAGCAAGAAATGCAAACATGAAGTGTATTCAACGTTTAAAAAGCATTGTCAATTTTGAATCTACATAACATTTCACATTTCCTGTTACTGAGGGAATATTGTTGTGTTGTGTGATACTGCTGCCAGGTAAAATCTGTTGTTACACAAGTGCATGCCAAATAATAAGGTTTCTATCCCATACCGGGAGTAGAACCTATGACACCTGTGCATACACCAGAAATCCTTACCGATAGACCATATGGGAAAAGACTTTCTTAAAAAAAACATCACAGACAAATCTATAAATGTTGAAATGATGCCTTTTGTAATTAATAGCTCCATTTTTTTTCTCAGAGATGTTGGGATGAAAAGTCCCATATAAAATCAGTCTAAAATGTGTTTGAAAAGAGAACAGCCAGACACAATGAAAAGTATACAGTATCATTCCCGGCTTGATTTCAATCAATTAAATATAGTGACGAGCCAGCCAGGAGTCGAACCTAGAATCTTCTGATCCGTAGTCAGACACGTTATCCATTGCGCCACTGGCCCCACAGACAAGCTGAAGTCAGGTCACTCCTAGAACAGTGTACACAGTCATAGCTTTTGTCAACGACAAGGTTCTTTGGTTTTCTGTTACAGATGCATATCTTCATTTGATCCTCCTGTTGTTGCATTAATTTTACTGCAGAGCAAGAACTGCAAACATGAAGTGTATTCAACGTTTAAAAAGCCTTGTCAATTTTGAATCTACATAACATGTCACATTTCCTGAGGGAATACTTTTGTGTTGTGTGATACTGCAGCCAGTTAAAATATGTTGTTACACAAGTGCATGGCACACGACAAGATGTTCTTTCCCATACCGGGAGTTGAACCCGGGCCACCTGGGTGAAAACCAGGAATCCTTACCGCTAGACCATATGGGAAGACGTTTCCTTTAAAAAAACATCAAGGTCAAAACTATAAATGTTGAAATTATGCCTGTTGTAATTAAAAGCGCCATATTTTTTCTCAGAGATGTTGGGGAAAAGTCCCATATAAAATCAGTCTAAAATGTGTTTGAAGAGAGAACAGCCAGACACAATGAAAAGTATACAGTATTTTTCCCAGCTTGATTTTGGTCAACTAAAGACAGTGTTGATTCAGCCAGGATTTCAACCTTGAATCTTCTGATCTGTGTACACAGTCATAGCGTCTGTCACGACAAGGTTCCTTGGTTTTCTGTTACAGATGCATATCTTCATTTGATCCTCCTGTTGTTGCATGAATTTTACTGCAGAGCAAGAAATGCAAACATGAAGTGTATTCAACGTTTAAAAAGCATTGTCAATTTTGAATCTACATAACATTTCACATTTCCTGTTACTGAGGGAATATTGTTGTGTTGTGTGATACTGCTGCCAGGTAAAATCTGTTGTTACACAAGTGCATGCCAAATAATAAGGTTTCTATCCCATACCGGGAGTAGAACCTATGACACCTGTGCATACACCAGAAATCCTTACCGATAGACCATATGGGAAAAGACTTTCTTAAAAAAAACATCACAGACAAATCTATAAATGTTGAAATGATGCCTTTTGTAATTAATAGCTCCATTTTTTTTCTCAGAGATGTTGGGATGAAAAGTCCCATATAAAATCAGTCTAAAATGTGTTTGAAAAGAGAACAGCCAGACACAATGAAAAGTATACAGTATCATTCCCGGCTTGATTTCAATCAATTAAATATAGTGACGAGCCAGCCAGGAGTCGAACCTAGAATCTTCTGATCCGTAGTCAGACACGTTATCCATTGCGCCACTGGCCCCACAGACAAGCTGAAGTCAGGTCACTCCTAGAACAGTGTACACAGTCATAGCTTTTGTCAACGACAAGGTTCTTTGGTTTTCTGTTACAGATGCATATCTTCATTTGATCCTCCTGTTGTTGCATTAATTTTACTGCAGAGCAAGAACTGCAAACATGAAGTGTATTCAACGTTTAAAAAGCCTTGTCAATTTTGAATCTACATAACATGTCACATTTCCTGAGGGAATACTTTTGTGTTGTGTGATACTGCAGCCAGTTAAAATATGTTGTTACACAAGTGCATGGCACACGACAAGATGTTCTTTCCCATACCGGGAGTTGAACCCGGGCCACCTGGGTGAAAACCAGGAATCCTTACCGCTAGACCATATGGGAAGCCGTTTCCTTTAAAAAAACATCAAGGTCAAAACTATAAATGTTGAAATTATGCCTGTTGTAATTAAAAGCGCCATATTTTTTCTCAGAGATGTTGGGGAAAAGTCCCATATAAAATCAGTCTAAAATGTGTTTGAAGAGAGAACAGCCAGACACAATGAAAAGTATACAGTATTTTTCCCAGCTTGATTTTGGTCAACTAAAGACAGTGTTGATTCAGCCAGGATTTCAACCTTGAATCTTCTGATCTGTGTACACAGTCATAGCGTCTGTCACGACAAGGTTCCTTGGTTTTCTGTTACAGATGCATATCTTCATTTGATCCTCCTGTTGTTGCATGAATTTTACTGCAGAGCAAGAAATGCAAACATGAAGTGTATTCAACGTTTAAAAAGCATTGTCAATTTTGAATCTACATAACATTTCACATTTCCTGTTACTGAGGGAATATTGTTGTGTTGTGTGATACTGCTGCCAGGTAAAATCTGTTGTTACACAAGTGCATGCCAAATAATAAGGTTTCTATCCCATACCGGGAGTAGAACCTATGACACCTGTGCGTACACCAGAAATCCTTACCGATAGACCATATGGGAAAAGACTTTCTTAAAAAAAACATCACAGACAAATCTATAAATGTTGAAATGATGCCTTTTGTAATTAATAGCTCCATTTTTTTCTCAGAGATGTTGGGATGAAAAGTCCCATATAAAATCAGTCTAAAATGTGTTTGAAAAGAGAACAGCCAGGCACAATGAAAAGTATACAGTATCATTCCCGGATTGATTTCAATCAATTAAATATAGTGACGAGCCAGCCAGGAGTCGAACCTAGAATCTTCTGATCCGTAGTCAGACACGTTATCCATTGCGCCACTGGCCCCACAGACAAGCTGAAGTCAGGTCACTCCTAGAACAGTGTACACAGTCATAGCTTTTGTCAACGACAAGGTTCTTTGGTTTTCTGTTACAGATGCATATCTTCATTTGATCCTCCTGTTGTTGCATTAATTTTACTGCAGAGCAAGAACTGCAAACATGAAGTGTATTCAACGTTTAAAAAGCCTTGTCAATTTTGAATCTACATAACATGTCACATTTCCTGAGGGAATACTTTTGTGTTGTGTGATACTGCAGCCAGTTAAAATATGTTGTTACACAAGTGCATGGCACACGACAAGATGTTCTTTCCCATACCGGGAGTTGAACCCGGGCCACCTGGGTGAAAACCAGGAATCCTTACCGCTAGACCATATGGGAAGACGTTTCCTTTAAAAAAACATCAAGGTCAAAACTATAAATGTTGAAATTATGCCTGTTGTAATTAAAAGCGCCATATTTTTTCTCAGAGATGTTGGGGAAAAGTCCCATATAAAATCAGTCTAAAATGTGTTTGAAGAGAGAACAGCCAGACACAATGAAAAGTATACAGTATTTTTCCCAGCTTGATTTTGGTCAACTAAAGACAGTGTTGATTCAGCCAGGATTTCAACCTTGAATCTTCTGATCTGTGTACACAGTCATAGCGTCTGTCACGACAAGGTTCCTTGGTTTTCTGTTACAGATGCATATCTTCATTTGATCCTCCTGTTGTTGCATGAATTTTACTGCAGAGCAAGAAATGCAAACATGAAGTGTATTCAACGTTTAAAAAGCATTGTCAATTTTGAATCTACATAACATTTCACATTTCCTGTTACTGAGGGAATATTGTTGTGTTGTGTGATACTGCTGCCAGGTAAAATCTGTTGTTACACAAGTGCATGCCAAATAATAAGGTTTCTATCCCATACCGGGAGTAGAACCTATGACACCTGTGCATACACCAGAAATCCTTACCGATAGACCATATGGGAAAAGACTTTCTTAAAAAAAACATCACAGACAAATCTATAAATGTTGAAATGATGCCTTTTGTAATTAATAGCTCCATTTTTTTTCTCAGAGATGTTGGGATGAAAAGTCCCATATAAAATCAGTCTAAAATGTGTTTGAAAAGAGAACAGCCAGACACAATGAAAAGTATACAGTATCATTCCCGGCTTGATTTCAATCAATTAAATATAGTGACGAGCCAGCCAGGAGTCGAACCTAGAATCTTCTGATCCGTAGTCAGACACGTTATCCATTGCGCCACTGGCCCCACAGACAAGCTGAAGTCAGGTCACTCCTAGAACAGTGTACACAGTCATAGCTTTTGTCAACGACAAGGTTCTTTGGTTTTCTGTTACAGATGCATATCTTCATTTGATCCTCCTGTTGTTGCATGAATTTTACTGCAGAGCAAGAACTGCAAACATGATGTGTATTCAACGTTTAAAAAGCCTTGTCAATTTTGAATCTACATAACATGTCACATTTCCTGAGGGAATACTTTTGTGTTGTGTGATACTGCAGCCAGTTAAAATATGTTGTTACACAAGTGCATGGCACACGACAAGATGTTCTTTCCCATACCGGGAGTTGAACCCGGGCCACCTGGGTGAAAACCAGGAATCCTTACCGCTAGACCATATGGGAAGACGTTTCCTTTAAAAAAACATCAAGGTCAAAACTATAAATGTTGAAATTATGCCTGTTGTAATTAAAAGCGCCATATTTTTTCTCAGAGATGTTGGGGAAAAGTCCCATATAAAATCAGTCTAAAATGTGTTTGAAGAGAGAACAGCCAGACACAATGAAAAGTATACAGTATTTTTCCCAGCTTGATTTTGGTCAACTAAAGACAGTGTTGATTCAGCCAGGATTTCAACCTTGAATCTTCTGATCTGTGTACACAGTCATAGCGTCTGTCACGACAAGGTTCCTTGGTTTTCTGTTACAGATGCATATCTTCATTTGATCCTCCTGTTGTTGCATGAATTTTACTGCAGAGCAAGAAATGCAAACATGAAGTGTATTCAACGTTTAAAAAGCATTGTCAATTTTGAATCTACATAACATTTCACATTTCCTGTTACTGAGGGAATATTGTTGTGTTGTGTGATACTGCTGCCAGGTAAAATCTGTTGTTACACAAGTGCATGCCAAATAATAAGGTTTCTATCCCATACCGGGAGTAGAACCTATGACACCTGTGCATACACCAGAAATCCTTACCGATAGACCATATGGGAAAAGACTTTCTTAAAAAAAACATCACAGACAAATCTATAAATGTTGAAATGATGCCTTTTGTAATTAATAGCTCCATTTTTTTTCTCAGAGATGTTGGGATGAAAAGTCCCATATAAAATCAGTCTAAAATGTGTTTGAAAAGAGAACAGCCAGACACAATGAAAAGTATACAGTATCATTCCCGGCTTGATTTCAATCATTTAAATATAGTGACGAGCCAGCCAGGAGTCGAACCTAGAATTGTCTAGGATCAGCGTGGCGCTAGCGGCACCCCCCCCCCCCCACTGAAAAACCAGTGCCGCGAAATTCAAAAAAAATATTTTTTTTAAATATTTAACTTTCACACATTAAAGTCCAATACAGCTAATGAAAGACACAGATCTTGTGAATCCAGTCAACATTTCCGATTTTTAAAATGTTTTACAGGGAAGACACAATATGTAAAGATGTACATCTATTACCTAAAAACACATTAGCATAATCCACCATCTTTTATTTGTCCACCAACACCAGTAGCCATCACCAATTCGGCTAAACTAAGATATTTATAGCCCCTAACCAACAAAAAAACTCATTAGATGACAGTCTGATAACATATTTATGGTATGGGATAGGTTTTGTTAGAAAAAAGTGCATATTTCAGGTAGACTTCATAGTTTACAATTGCACCCACCATCACAAATGGACTAGAATAATTACAATGAGCAACGTGTTTACCTAACTACTAATCATCAAACATTTCGTAAAAATACACAGCATACACGAATCGAAAGACACAGATCCTGTGAATACAGACAATATTTCAGATTTTCTAAGTGTCTTACAGCGAAAACACAATAAATCGTTATATTAGCTTAGCACATAGCAATTAGCAGCCCAGCATTGATTCTAGCCAAAGTGAGCGATAAAAGTCAACATCGCCAAAAGATATTAATTTTTTCACTAACCTTCTCAGAATTCTTCCGATGACACTCCTGTAACATCACATTACAACATGCATATACAGTTTGATCGAAAATGTTTATATTTAGCCCCCAAAATCATGGTTAGACAATGTGAAATGTAGCTCAGTTGGTCAGAAAATGTCCTTGCGCCACTTAGACAGTGATCTACTCTTATACATAAATACTCATAAACGTGACTAAAAAATACAGGGTGGACAGGGATTGATAGACAATTTAATTCTTAATACAATTGCGTTATTACATTTTTTAATTTATCCTTACTTTTCAATACAGTTTGCGCCAAGCGAAGCTACGTCAAAAAACATGGCGTCCTAAGCCACTAAAATGTTTCGACAGAAACACGATTTATCATAATAAAAATGTCCTACCTTGAGCTGTTCTTCCATCAGTATCTTGGGCAAAGGATCCTTTCTTGGGAGAAATCGTCTTTTGGTGGAAAGCTGTCCTCTTGCCATGTGGAAATGTCAACTGCGTTCGGGATGAACTGAAAAGCGTGCCCAACTTTTCACATCGTTGCAAAAATAAATGTCCCAAAATCGCACTAAACGGATATAAATTGCTATAAAACGCTTTAAATTAACTACCTTATGATGTTTTTAACTCCTATAACGAGTGAAAAGATGACCGGAGAAATATAACAGGCTAAACTAACGCTTGGAACAAGTGCGCGCCGGTGTCCTCTTGGCTCATGACGCAGCTCCCAAAGAATGACTAGCTTCAGGGTTTTTTTCATTTGTAGGGCCTGTGAACGCGCAATCGACCCCGTTGGAATCGTCATCACGTAAAGGCATCCAGGGGAAGACGTAAGAAGTGTCCGTATAGTCATAGCAACGACAGTGCCCTTTTAAATGACTTCAGAACAGTGGCCAACATTTCTCAAATCTGACTCCATGTCAGGGAAATTGCTGTAGAATGGGCTCTGTTCCACTTAGAGACAAAATTTCAACTCCTATAGAAACTATAGACTGTTTTCTATCCAATAATAATAATAATATGCATATTGTACGATCAAGGATTTTGTGGGAAGCCGTTTAAAAAATTAGCCAAATTAGCATAAGTAGTCTAAACAGCGCCCCCAGTCTAGGATCAGCGTGGCGCTAGCGGCACCCCCCCCCCCCCCCACTGAAAAACCAGTGCCGCGAAATTCAAAAAAAATATTTTTTTAAAATATTTAACTTTCACACATTAAAGTCCAATACAGCTAATGAAAGACACAGATCTTGTGAATCCAGTCAACATTTCCGATTTTTAAAATGTTTTACAGGGAAGACACAATATGTAAAGATGTACATCTATTACCTAAAAACACATTAGCATAATCCACCATCTTTTATTTGTCCACCAACACCAGTAGCCATCACCAATTCGGCTAAACTAAGATATTTATAGCCCCTAACCAACAAAAAAACTCATTAGATGACAGTCTGATAACATATTTATGGTATGGGATAGGTTTTGTTAGAAAAAAGTGCATATTTCAGGTAGACTTCATAGTTTACAATTGCACCCACCATCACAAATGGACTAGAATAATTACAATGAGCAACGTGTTTACCTAACTACTAATCATCAAACATTTCGTAAAAATACACAGCATACACGAATCGAAAGACACAGATCCTGTGAATACAGACAATATTTCAGATTTTCTAAGTGTCTTACAGCGAAAACACAATAAATCGTTATATTAGCTTAGCACATAGCAATTAGCAGCCCAGCATTGATTCTAGCCAAAGTGAGCGATAAAAGTCAACATCGCCAAAAGATATTAATTTTTTCACTAACCTTCTCAGAATTCTTCCGATGACACTCCTGTAACATCACATTACAACATGCATATACAGTTTGATCGAAAATGTTTATATTTAGCCCCCAAAATCATGGTTAGACAATGTGAAATGTAGCTCAGTTGGTCAGAAAATGTCCTTGCGCCACTTAGACAGTGATCTACTCTTATACATAAATACTCATAAACGTGACTAAAAAATACAGGGTGGACAGGGATTGATAGACAATTTAATTCTTAATACAATTGCGTTATTACATTTTTTAATTTATCCTTACTTTTCAATACAGTTTGCGCCAAGCGAAGCTACGTCAAAAAACATGGCGTCCTAAGCCACTAAAATGTTTCGACAGAAACACGATTTATCATAATAAAAATGTCCTACCTTGAGCTGTTCTTCCATCAGTATCTTGGGCAAAGGATCCTTTCTTGGGAGAAATCGTCTTTTGGTGGAAAGCTGTCCTCTTGCCATGTGGAAATGTCAACTGCGTTCGGGATGAACTGAAAAGCGTGCCCAACTTTTCACATCGTTGCAAAAATAAATGTCCCAAAATCGCACTAAACGGATATAAATTGCTATAAAACGCTTTAAATTAACTACCTTATGATGTTTTTAACTCCTATAACGAGTGAAAAGATGACCGGAGAAATATAACAGGCTAAACTAACGCTTGGAACAAGTGCGCGCCGGTGTCCTCTTGGCTCATGACGCAGCTCCCAAAGAATGACTAGCTTCAGGGTTTTTTCATTTGTAGGGCCTGTGAACGCGCAATCGACCCCGTTGGAATCGTCATCACGTAAAGGCATCCAGGGGAAGACGTAAGAAGTGTCCGTATAGTCATAGCAACGACAGTGCCCTTTTAAATGACTTCAGAACAGTGGCCAACATTTCTCAAATCTGACTCCATGTCAGGGAAATTGCTGTAGAATGGGCTCTGTTCCACTTAGAGACAAAATTTCAACTCCTATAGAAACTATAGACTGTTTTCTATCCAATAATAATAATAATATGCATATTGTACGATCAAGGATTTTGTGGGAAGCCGTTTAAAAAATTAGCCAAATTAGCATAAGTAGTCTAAACAGCGCCCCCATCCCCAACAGGTTAAAAAGCATTGTCAATTTTGAATCTACATAACATTTCACATTTCCTGTTACTGAGGGAATATTGTTGTGTTGTGCGATACTGCT
>NW_026602015.1:0-27433 GCF_029448725.1 Salvelinus fontinalis
TTAGATACTACATGACGGGTTTAGATACTACATGACGGGTTTAGATACTAGATTATATGTTTAGATACTACATGATATGTTTAGATACTACATGACGGGTTTAGATACTAGATGACGGGTTTAGATACTACATGACGGGTTTAGATACTAGATTATATGTTTAGATACTACATGACGGGTTTAGATACTACATGACGGGTTTAGATACTACATGACGGGTTTAGATACATCATGACGGGTTTAGATACTACATGACGGGTTTAGATACTAGATGACGGGTTTAGATACTAGATTATATGTTTAGATACTACATGATATGTTTAGATACTACATGACGGGTTTAGATACTACATGACGGGTTTAGATACTACATGACGGGTTTAGATACTACATGACGGGTTTAGATACTACATGACGGGTTTAGATACTACATGACAGGTTTAGATACTAGATGACGGGTTTAGATACTACATGACGGGTTTAGATACTAGATGACGGGTTTAGATACTACATGACGGGTTTAGATACTAGATTATATGTTTAGATACTACATGATATGTTTAGATACTACATGACGGGTTTAGATACTAGATGACAGGTTTAGATACTAGATGACGGGTTTAGACACTACATGACGGGTTTAGATACTACATGACGGGTTTACATACTACATGACGGGTTTAGATACTACATGACGGGTTTAGATACTACATGACAGGTTTAGATACTACATGACGGGTTTAGATACTAGATGACGGGTCTAGATACTAGATTATATGTTTAGATACTACATGATATGTTTAGATACTACATGACGGGTTTAGATACTACATGACGGGTTTAGATACTACATGACGGGTTTAGATACTACATGACGGGTTTAGATACTACATGACAGGTTTAGATACTAGATGACGGGTTTAGATACTACATGACGGGTTTAGATACTAGATGACGGGTTTAGATACTACATGACGGGTTTAGATACTACATGACAGGTTTAGATACTACATGACAGGTTTAGATACTACATGACGGGTTTAGATACTAGATGACAGGTTTAGATACTAGATTATATGTTTAGATACTACATGATATGTTTAGATACTAGATGACGGGTTTAGATACTACATGACGGGTTTAGATACTAGATGACGGGTTTAGATACTAGATTATATGTTTAGATACTACATGATATGTTTAGATACTACATGACGGGTTTAGATACTACATGACGGGTTTAGATACTACATGACGGGTTTAGATACTACATGACGGGTTTAGATACTAGATGACAGGTTTAGATACTAGATGACGGGTTTAGATACTACATGACGGGTTTAGATACTACATGACGGGTTTAGATACTAAATGACGGGTTTAGATACTCCATGACGGGTTTAGATACTAGATTATATGTTTAGATACTACATGATATGTTTAGATACTACATGACGGGTTTAGATACTACATGACGGGTTTAGATACTACATGACGGGTTTAGATACTACATGACGGGTTTAGATACTACATGACAGGTTTAGATACTACATGACAGGTTTAGATACTAGATGACGGGTTTAGATACTAGATGACAGGTTTAGATACTAGATGACGGGTTTAGATACTACATGACGGGTTTAGATACTAGATGACAGGTTTAGATACTACATGACGGGTTTAGATACTACATGACGGGTTTAGAAACTACATGACGGGTTTAGATACTACATGACGGGTTTAGATACTAGATGACGGGTTTAGATACTAGATTATATGTTTAGATACTACATGATATGTTTAGATACTACATGACGGGTTTAGATACTACATGACGGGTTTAGATACTACATGACGGGTTTAGATACTACATGACGGGTTTAGATACTACATGACGGGTTTAGATACTACATGACGGGTTTAGATACTACATGACAGGTTTAGATACTACATGACGGGTTTAGATACTAGATGACAGGTTTAGATACTAGATTATATGTTTAGATACTACATGATATGTTTAGATACTAGATGACGGGTTTAGATACTACATGACGGGTTTAGATACTAGATGACGGGTTTAGATACTAGATTATATGTTTAGATACTACATGATATGTTTAGATACTACATGACGGGTTTAGATACTACATGACGGGTTTAGATACTACATGACGGGTTTAGATACTACATGACGGGTTTAGATACTAGATGACAGGTTTAGATACTAGATGACGGGTTTAGATACTACATGACGGGTTTAGATACTACATGACGGGTTTAGATACTAAATGACGGGTTTAGATACTACATGACGGGTTTAGATACTAGATTATATGTTTAGATACTACATGATATGTTTAGATACTACATGACGGGTTTAGATACTACATGACGGGTTTAGATACTACATGACGGGTTTAGATACTACATGACGGGTTTAGATACTACATGACAGGTTTAGATACTACATGACAGGTTTAGATACTAGATGACGGGTTTAGATACTAGATGACAGGTTTAGATACTAGATGACGGGTTTAGATACTACATGACGGGTTTAGATACTAGATGACAGGTTTAGATACTACATGACGGATTTAGATACTACATGACGGGTTTAGAAACTACATGACGGGTTTAGATACTACATGACGGGTTTAGATACTAGATGACGGGTTTAGATACTAGATTATATGTTTAGATACTACATGATATGTTTAGATACTACATGACGGGTTTAGATACTACATGACGGGTTTAGATAGTACATGACGGGTTTAGATACTACATGACGGGTTTAGATACTACATGACGGGTTTAGATACTAGATTATATGTTTAGATACTACATGATATGTTTAGATACTACATGACGGGTTTAGATACTAGATGACGGGTTTAGATACTACATGACGGGTTTAGATACTAGATTATATGTTTAGATACTACATGACGGGTTTAGATACTACATGACGGGTTTAGATACTACATGACGGGTTTAGATACTACATGACGGGTTTAGATACTACATGACGGGTTTAGATACTAGATGACGGGTTTAGATACTAGATTATATGTTTAGATACTACATGATATGTTTAGATACTACATGACGGGTTTAGATACTACATGACGGGTTTAGATACTACATGACGGGTTTAGATACTACATGACGGGTTTAGATACTACATGACGGGTTTAGATACTACATGACAGGTTTAGATACTAGATGACGGGTTTAGATACTACATGACGGGTTTAGATACTAGATGACGGGTTTAGATACTACATGACGGGTTTAGATACTAGATTATATGTTTAGATACTACATGATATGTTTAGATACTACATGACGGGTTTAGATACTAGATGACAGGTTTAGATACTAGATGACGGGTTTAGACACTACATGACGGGTTTAGATACTACATGACGGGTTTAGATACTAGATGACGGGTTTAGATACTAGATTATATGTTTAGATACTACATGATATGTTTAGATACTACATGACGGGTTTAGATACTAGATGACGGGTTTAGATACTAGATGACAGGTTTAGATACTAGATGACGGGTTTAGATACTACATGACGGGTTTAGATACTAGATGACAGGTTTAGATACTACATGACGGGTTTAGATACTACATGACGGGTTTAGAAACTACATGACGGGTTTAGATACTACATGACGGGTTTAGATACTAGATGACGGGTTTAGATACTAGATTATATGTTTAGATACTACATGATATGTTTAGATACTACATGACGGGTTTAGATACTACATGACGGGTTTAGATAGTACATGACGGGTTTAGATACTACATGACGGGTTTAGATACTACATGACGGGTTTAGATACTAGATTATATGTTTAGATACTACATGATATGTTTAGATACTACATGACGGGTTTAGATACTAGATGACGGGTTTAGATACTACATGACGGGTTTAGATACTAGATTATATGTTTAGATACTACATGACGGGTTTAGATACTACATGACGGGTTTAGATACTACATGACGGGTTTAGATACTACATGACGGGTTTAGATACTACATGACGGGTTTAGATACTAGATGACGGGTTTAGATACTAGATTATATGTTTAGATACTACATGATATGTTTAGATACTACATGACGGGTTTAGATACTACATGACGGGTTTAGATACTACATGACGGGTTTAGATACTACATGACGGGTTTAGATACTACATGACGGGTTTAGATACTACATGACAGGTTTAGATACTAGATGACGGGTTTAGATACTACATGACGGGTTTAGATACTAGATGACGGGTTTAGATACTACATGACGGGTTTAGATACTAGATTATATGTTTAGATACTACATGATATGTTTAGATACTACATGACGGGTTTAGATACTAGATGACAGGTTTAGATACTAGATGACGGGTTTAGACACTACATGACGGGTTTAGATACTACATGACGGGTTTACATACTACATGACGGGTTTAGATACTACATGACGGGTTTAGATACTACATGACAGGTTTAGATACTACATGACGGGTTTAGATACTAGATGACGGGTCTAGATACTAGATTATATGTTTAGATACTACATGATATGTTTAGATACTACATGACGGGTTTAGATACTACATGACGGGTTTAGATACTACATGACGGGTTTAGATACTACATGACGGGTTTAGATACTACATGACAGGTTTAGATACTAGATGACGGGTTTAGATACTACATGACGGGTTTAGATACTAGATGACGGGTTTAGATACTACATGACGGGTTTAGATACTACATGACAGGTTTAGATACTACATGACAGGTTTAGATACTACATGACGGGTTTAGATACTAGATGACAGGTTTAGATACTAGATTATATGTTTAGATACTACATGATATGTTTAGATACTAGATGACGGGTTTAGATACTACATGACGGGTTTAGATACTAGATGACGGGTTTAGATACTAGATTATATGTTTAGATACTACATGATATGTTTAGATACTACATGACGGGTTTAGATACTACATGACGGGTTTAGATACTACATGACGGGTTTAGATACTACATGACGGGTTTAGATACTAGATGACAGGTTTAGATACTAGATGACGGGTTTAGATACTACATGACGGGTTTAGATACTACATGACGGGTTTAGATACTAAATGACGGGTTTAGATACTCCATGACGGGTTTAGATACTAGATTATATGTTTAGATACTACATGATATGTTTAGATACTACATGACGGGTTTAGATACTACATGACGGGTTTAGATACTACATGACGGGTTTAGATACTACATGACGGGTTTAGATACTACATGACAGGTTTAGATACTACATGACAGGTTTAGATACTAGATGACGGGTTTAGATACTAGATGACAGGTTTAGATACTAGATGACGGGTTTAGATACTACATGACGGGTTTAGATACTAGATGACAGGTTTAGATACTACATGACGGGTTTAGATACTACATGACGGGTTTAGAAACTACATGACGGGTTTAGATACTACATGACGGGTTTAGATACTAGATGACGGGTTTAGATACTAGATTATATGTTTAGATACTACATGATATGTTTAGATACTACATGACGGGTTTAGATACTACATGACGGGTTTAGATACTACATGACGGGTTTAGATACTACATGACGGGTTTAGATACTACATGACGGGTTTAGATACTACATGACGGGTTTAGATACTACATGACAGGTTTAGATACTACATGACGGGTTTAGATACTAGATGACAGGTTTAGATACTAGATTATATGTTTAGATACTACATGATATGTTTAGATACTAGATGACGGGTTTAGATACTACATGACGGGTTTAGATACTAGATGACGGGTTTAGATACTAGATTATATGTTTAGATACTACATGATATGTTTAGATACTACATGACGGGTTTAGATACTACATGACGGGTTTAGATACTACATGACGGGTTTAGATACTACATGACGGGTTTAGATACTAGATGACAGGTTTAGATACTAGATGACGGGTTTAGATACTACATGACGGGTTTAGATACTACATGACGGGTTTAGATACTAAATGACGGGTTTAGATACTACATGACGGGTTTAGATACTAGATTATATGTTTAGATACTACATGATATGTTTAGATACTACATGACGGGTTTAGATACTACATGACGGGTTTAGATACTACATGACGGGTTTAGATACTACATGACGGGTTTAGATACTACATGACAGGTTTAGATACTACATGACAGGTTTAGATACTAGATGACGGGTTTAGATACTAGATGACAGGTTTAGATACTAGATGACGGGTTTAGATACTACATGACGGGTTTAGATACTAGATGACAGGTTTAGATACTACATGACGGATTTAGATACTACATGACGGGTTTAGAAACTACATGACGGGTTTAGATACTACATGACGGGTTTAGATACTAGATGACGGGTTTAGATACTAGATTATATGTTTAGATACTACATGATATGTTTAGATACTACATGACGGGTTTAGATACTACATGACGGGTTTAGATAGTACATGACGGGTTTAGATACTACATGACGGGTTTAGATACTACATGACGGGTTTAGATACTAGATTATATGTTTAGATACTACATGATATGTTTAGATACTACATGACGGGTTTAGATACTAGATGACGGGTTTAGATACTACATGACGGGTTTAGATACTAGATTATATGTTTAGATACTACATGACGGGTTTAGATACTACATGACGGGTTTAGATACTACATGACGGGTTTAGATACTACATGACGGGTTTAGATACTACATGACGGGTTTAGATACTAGATGACGGGTTTAGATACTAGATTATATGTTTAGATACTACATGATATGTTTAGATACTACATGATATGTTTAGATACTACATGACGGGTTTAGATACTACATGACGGGTTTAGATACTACATGACGGGTTTAGATACTACATGACGGGTTTAGATACTACATGACGGGTTTAGATACTACATGACAGGTTTAGATACTAGATGACGGGTTTAGATACTACATGACGGGTTTAGATACTAGATGACGGGTTTAGATACTACATGACGGGTTTAGATACTAGATTATATGTTTAGATACTACATTATATGTTTAGATACTACATGACGGGTTTAGATACTAGATGACAGGTTTAGATACTAGATGACGGGTTTAGACACTACATGACGGGTTTAGATACTACATGACGGGTTTACATACTACATGACGGGTTTAGATACTACATGACGGGTTTAGATACTACATGACAGGTTTAGATACTACATGACGGGTTTAGATACTAGATGACGGGTCTAGATACTAGATTATATGTTTAGATACTACATGATATGTTTAGATACTACATGACGGGTTTAGATACTACATGACGGGTTTAGATACTACATGACGGGTTTAGATACTACATGACGGGTTTAGATACTACATGACGGGTTTAGATACTACATGACAGGTTTAGATACTAGATGACGGGTTTAGATACTACATGACGGGTTTAGATACTAGATGACGGGTTTAGATACTAGATGACGGGTTTAGATACTAGATTAGATGTTTAGATACTAGATTAGATGTTTAGATACTACATGACGGGTTTAGATACTAGATGACAGGTTTAGATACTAGATGACGGGTTTAGATACTACATGACGGGTTTAGATACTACATGACGGGTTTAGATACTACATGACGGGTTTAGATACTACATGACAGGTTTAGATACTACATGACAGGTTTAGATACTACATGACGGGTTTAGATACTAGATGACAGGTTTAGATACTAGATTATATGTTTAGATACTACATGATATGTTTAGATACTAGATGACGGGTTTAGATACTACATGACGGGTTTAGATACTACATGACAGGTTTAGATACTAGATGACGGGTTTAGATACTAGATGACAGGTTTAGATACTAGATGACGGGTTTAGATACTACATGACGGGTTTAGATACTAGATGACAGGTTTAGATACTACATGACGGGTTTAGATACTACATGACGGGTTTAGAAACTACATGACGGGTTTAGACACTACATGACGGGTTTAGATACTAGATGACGGGTTTAGATACTAGATTATATGTTTAGATACTACATGATATGTTTAGATACTACATGACGGGTTTAGATACTACATGACGGGTTTAGATACTACATGACGGGTTTAGATACTACATGACGGGTTTAGATACTAGATTATATGTTTAGATACTACATGATATGTTTAGATACTACATGACGGGTTTAGATACTAGATGACGGGTTTAGATACTACATGACGGGTTTAGATACTAGATTATATGTTTAGATACTACATGACGGGTTTAGATACTACATGACGGGTTTAGATACTACATGACGGGTTTAGATACTACATGACGGGTTTAGATACTACATGACGGGTTTAGATACTAGATGACGGGTTTAGATACTAGATTATATGTTTAGATACTACATGATATGTTTAGATACTACATGACGGGTTTAGATACTACATGACGGGTTTAGATACTAGATGACGGGTTTAGACACTACATGACGGGTTTAGATACTACATGACAGGTTTAGATACTACATGACAGGTTTAGATACTAGATGACGGGTTTAGATACTAGATGACAGGTTTAGATACTAGATGACGGGTTTAGATACTACATGACGGGTTTAGATACTAGATGACAGGTTTAGATACTACATGACGGGTTTAGATACTAGATGACGGGTTTAGATACTACATGATAGGTTTAGATACTACATGATAGGTTTAGATACCACATGACAGGTTTAGATACTACATGACAGGTTTAGATACTACATGATAGGTTTAGATACTACATGATAGGTTTAGATACTACATGATAGGTTCAGATACTACATGATAGGTTTAGATACCACATGATAGGTTTAGATACAACATGATAGGTTTAGATACTACATGATAGGTTTAGATACTACATGAGAGGTTTAGATACTACATGACAGGTTTAGATACTACATGACAGGTTTAGATACTACATGACAGGTTTAGATACTATATGATAGGTTTGGATAATACATGATAGGTTTAGATACTACATGATAGGTTTAGATACTACATGATAGGTTTAGATACTACATTATAGGTTTAGATACTACATGATAGGTTTAGATACTACATGACAGGTTTAGATACTACATGACAGGTTTAGATACTACATGACAGGTTTAGATACTACATGACAGGTTTAGATACTAGATGACAGGTTTAGATACTAGATGACAGGTTTAGATACTAGATGACGGGTTTAGATACTACATGACGGGTTTAGATACTACATGACGGGTTTAGATACTAGATTATATGTTTAGATACTACATGATATGTTTAGATACTACATGACGGGTTTAGATACTAGATGACGGGTTTAGATACTACATGACGGGTTTAGATACTAGATTATATGTTTAGATACTACATGATATGTTTAGATACTACATGACGGGTTTAGATACTACATGACGGGTTTAGATACTACATGACGGGTTTAGATACTACATGACGGGTTTAGATACTACATGACAGGTTTAGATACTAGATGACGGGTTTAGATACTAGATGACAGGTTTAGATACTAGATGACGGGTTTAGATACTACATGACGGGTTTAGATACTAGATGACAGGTTTAGATACTAGATGACGGGTTTAGATACTACATGACGGGTTTAGAAACTACATGACGGGTTTAGATACTACATGACGGGTTTAGATACTACATGACGGGTTTAGATACTAGATGACGGGTTTAGATACTAGATTATATGTTTAGATACTACATGATATGTTTAGATACTACATGACGGGTTTAGATACTACATGACGGGTTTAGATACTACATGACGGGTTTAGATACTACATGACGGGTTTAGATACTACATGACGGGTTTAGATACTACATGACGGGTTTAGATACTACATGACGGGTTTAGATACTACATGACGGGTTTAGATACTAGATTATATGTTTAGATACTACATGATATGTTTAGATACTACATGACGGGTTTAGATACTACATGACGGGTTTAGATACTACATGACGGGTTTAGATACTACATGACGGGTTTAGATACTACATGACGGGTTTAGATACTACATGACGGGTTTAGATACTACATGACGGGTTTAGATACTACATGACGGGTTTAGATACTAGATGACGGGTCTAGATACTAGATTATATGTTTAGATACTACATGATATGTTTAGATACTACATGACGGGTTTAGATACTACATGACGGGTTTAGATACTACATGACGGGTTTAGATACTACATGACGGGTTTAGATACTACATGACGGGTTTAGATACTACATGACAGGTTTAGATACTAGATGACGGGTTTAGATACTACATGACGGGTTTAGATACTAGATTATATGTTTAGATACTACATGATATGTTTAGATACTACATGACGGGTTTAGATACTAGATGACAGGTTTAGATACTAGATGACGGGTTTAGATACTACATGACGGGTTTAGATACTACATGACGGGTTTAGATACTACATGACGGGTTTAGATACTACATGACGGGTTTAGATACTACATGACAGGTTTAGATACCACATGACAGGTTTAGATACTACATGACGGGTTTAGATACTAGATGACAGGTTTAGATACTAGATTATATGTTTAGATACTACATGATATGTTTAGATACTAGATGACGGGTTTAGATACTACATGACGGGTTTAGATACTAGATGACGGGTTTAGATACTAGATTATATGTTTAGATACTACATGATATGTTTAGATACTACATGACGGGTTTAGATACTACATGACGGGTTTAGATACTACATGACGGGTTTAGATACTACATGACGGGTTTAGATACTAGATGACAGGTTTAGATACTAGATGACGGGTTTAGATACTACATGACGGGTTTAGATACTACATGACGGGTTTAGATACTAAATGACGGGTTTAGATACTACATGACGGGTTTAGATACTAGATTATATGTTTAGATACTACATGATATGTTTAGATACTACATGACGGGTTTAGATACTACATGACGGGTTTAGATACTACATGACGGGTTTAGATACTACATGACGGGTTTAGATACTACATGACAGGTTTAGATACTACATGACAGGTTTAGATACTAGATGATGGGTTTAGATACTAGATGACAGGTTTAGATACTAGATGACGGGTTTAGATACTACATGACGGGTTTAGATACTAGATGACAGGTTTAGATACTACATGACGGGTTTAGATACTACATGACGGGTTTAGAAACTACATGACGGGTTTAGATACTACATGACGGGTTTAGATACTAGATGATGGGTTTAGATACTAGATTATATGTTTAGATACTACATGATATGTTTAGATACTACATGACGGGTTTAGATACTACATGACGGGTTTAGATACTACATGACGGGTTTAGATACTACATGACGGGTTTAGATACTACATGACGGGTTTAGATACTACATGACAGGTTTAGATACTACATGACAGGTTTAGATACTACATGACGGGTTTAGATACTAGATGACAGGTTTAGATACTAGATTATATGTTTAGATACTACATGATATGTTTAGATACTAGATGACGGGTTTAGATACTACATGACGGGTTTAGATACTAGATGACGGGTTTAGATACTAGATTATATGTTTAGATACTACATGATATGTTTAGATACTACATGACGGGTTTAGATACTACATGACGGGTTTAGATACTACATGACGGGTTTAGATACTACATGACGGGTTTAGATACTAGATGACGGGTTTAGATACTAGATGACGGGTTTAGATACTACATGACGGGTTTAGATACTACATGACGGGTTTACATACTAAATGACGGGTTTAGATACTACATGACGGGTTTAGATACTAGATTATATGTTTAGATACTACATGATATGTTTAGATACTACATGACGGGTTTAGATACTACATGACGGGTTTAGATACTACATGACGGGTTTAGATACTACATGACGGGTTTAGATACTACATGACAGGTTTAGATACTACATGACAGGTTTAGATACTAGATGACGGGTTTAGATACTAGATGACGGGTTTAGATACTAGATGACGGGTTTAGATACTACATGACGGGTTTAGATACTAGATGACAGGTTTAGATACTACATGACGGGTTTAGATACTACATGACGGGTTTAGAAACTACATGACGGGTTTAGATACTACATGACGGGTTTAGATACTAGATGACGGGTTTAGATACTACATGACGGGTTTAGATACTAGATTATATGTTTAGATACTACATGATATGTTTAGATACTACATGACGGGTTTAGATACTAGATGACGGGTTTAGATACTACATGATGGGTTTAGATACTAGATTATATGTTTAGATACTACATGACGGGTTTAGATACTACATGACGGGTTTAGATACTACATGACGGGTTTAGATACTACATGACGGGTTTAGATACTACATGACGGGTTTAGATACTACATGACGGGTTTAGATACTAGATTATATGTTTAGATACTACATGATATGTTTAGATACTACATGACGGGTTTAGATACTACATGACGGGTTTAGATACTACATGACGGGTTTAGATACTACATGACGGGTTTAGATACTACATGACGGGTTTAGATACTACATGACAGGTTTAGATACTAGATGACGGGTTTAGATACTACATGACGGGTTTAGATACTAGATGACGGGTTTAGATACTACATGACGGGTTTAGATACTAGATTATATGTTTAGATACTACATGATATGTTTAGATACTACATGACGGGTTTAGACACCACATGACGGGTTTAGATACTACATGACGGGTTTAGATACTACATGACGGGTTTAGATACTACATGACGGGTTTAGATACTACATGACAGGTTTAGATACTACATGACGGGTTTAGATACTAGATGACGGGTCTAGATACTAGATTATATGTTTAGATACTACATGATATGTTTAGATACTACATGACGGGTTTAGATACTACATGACGGGTTTAGATACTACATGACGGGTTTAGATACTACATGACGGGTTTAGATACTACATGACGGGTTTAGATACTACATGACAGGTTTAGATACTAGATGACGGGTTTAGATACTACATGACGGGTTTAGATACTAGATGACGGGTTTAGATACTACATGACGGGTTTAGATACTAGATTATATGTTTAGATACTACATGATATGTTTAGATACTACATGACGGGTTTAGATACTAGATGACAGGTTTAGATACTAGATGACGGGTTTAGATACTACATGACGGGTTTAGATACTACATGACGGGTTTAGATACTACATGACAGGTTTAGATACTACATGACAGGTTTAGATACTACATGACGGGTTTAGATACTAGATGACAGGTTTAGATACTAGATTATATGTTTAGATACTACATGATATGTTTAGATACTAGATGACGGGTTTAGATACTACATGACGGGTTTAGATACTACATGACAGGTTTAGATACTAGATGACGGGTTTAGATACTAGATGACAGGTTTAGATACTAGATTATATGTTTAGATACTACATGATATGTTTAGATACTACATGACGGGTTTAGATACTAGATGACGGGTTTAGATACTAGATGACGGGTTTAGATACTACATGACGGGTTTAGATACTACATGACGGGTTTAGATACTACATGACAGGTTTAGATACTACATGACAGGTTTAGATACTACATGACGGGTTTAGATACTAGATGACAGGTTTAGATACTAGATTATATGTTTAGATACTACATGATATGTTTAGATACTAGATGACGGGTTTAGATACTACATGACGGGTTTAGATACTACATGACAGGTTTAGATACTAGATGACGGGTTTAGATACTAGATGACAGGTTTAGATACTAGATGACGGGTTTAGATACTACATGACGGGTTTAAATACTAGATGACAGGTTTAGATACTACATGACGGGTTTAGATACTACATGACGGGTTTAGAAACTACATGACGGGTTTAGACACTACATGACGGGTTTAGATACTAGATGACGGGTTTAGATACTAGATTATATGTTTAGATACTACATGATATGTTTAGATACTACATGACGGGTTTAGATACTACATGACGGGTTTAGATACTACATGACGGGTTTAGATACTACATGACGGGTTTAGATACTACATGACGGGTTTAGATACTAGATTATATGTTTAGATACTACATGATATGTTTAGATACTACATGACGGGTTTAGATACTAGATGACGGGTTTAGATACTACATGACGGGTTTAGATACTAGATTATATGTTTAGATACTACATGACGGGTTTAGATACTACATGACGGGTTTAGATACTACATGACGGGTTTAGATACTACATGACGGGTTTAGATACTACATGACGGGTTTAGATACTAGATTATATGTTTAGATACTACATGATATGTTTAGATACTACATGACGGGTTTAGATACTACATGACGGGTTTAGATACTACATGACGGGTTTAGATACTAGATGACGGGTTTAGACACTACATGACGGGTTTAGATACTACATGACAGGTTTAGATACTACATGACAGGTTTAGATACTAGATGACGGGTTTAGATACTAGATGACAGGTTTAGATACTAGATGACGGGTTTAGATACTACATGACGGGTTTAGATACTAGATGACAGGTTTAGATACTACATGACGGGTTTAGATACTACATGACGGGTTTAGAAACTACATGACGGGTTTAGATACTACATGACGGGTTTAGATACTAGATGACGGGTTTAGATACTAGATTATATGTTTAGATACTACATGATATGTTTAGATACTACATGACGGGTTTAGATACTACATGACGGGTTTAGATACTACATGACGGATTTAGATACTACATGACGGGTTTAGATACTACATGACGGGTTTAGATACTACATGACAGGTTTAGATACTACATGACAGGTTTAGATACTACATGACGGGTTTAGATACTAGATGACAGGTTTAGATACTAGATTATATGTTTAGATACTACATGATATGTTTAGATACTAGATGACGGGTTTAGATACTACATGACGGGTTTAGATACTAGATGACGGGTTTAGATACTAGATTATATGTTTAGATACTACATGATATGTTTAGATACTACATGACGGGTTTAGATACTACATGACGGGTTTAGATACTACATGACGGGTTTAGATACTACATGACGGGTTTAGATACTAGATGACAGGTTTAGATACTAGATGACGGGTTTAGATACTACATGACGGGTTTAGATACTACATGACGGGTTTAGATACTAAATGACGGGTTTAGATACTACATGACGGGTTTAGATACTAGATTATATGGTTAGATACTACATGATATGTTTAGATACTACATGACGGGTTTAGATACTACATGACGGGTTTAGATACTACATGACGGGTTTAGATACTACATGACGGGTTTAGATACTACATGACAGGTTTAGATACTACATGACAGGTTTAGATACTAGATGACGGGTTTAGATACTAGATGACAGGTTTAGATACTAGATGACGGGTTTAGATACTACATGACGGGTTTAGATACTAGATGACAGGTTTAGATACTACATGACGGGTTTAGATACTACATGACGGGTTTAGAAACTACATGACGGGTTTAGATACTACATGACGGGTTTAGATACTAGATGACGGGTTTAGATACTAGATTATATGTTTAGATACTACATGATATGTTTAGATACTACATGACGGGTTTAGATACTACATGACGGGTTTAGATAGTACATGACGGGTTTAGATACTACATGACGGGTTTAGATACTACATGACGGGTTTAGATACTAGATTATATGTTTAGATACTACATGATATGTTTAGATACTACATGACGGGTTTAGATACTAGATGACGGGTTTAGATACTACATGACGGGTTTAGATACTAGATTATATGTTTAGATACTACATGACGGGTTTAGATACTACATGACGGGTTTAGATACTACATGACGGGTTTAGATACTAGATGACGGGTTTAGATACTACATGACGGGTTTAGATACTAGATTATATGTTTAGATACTAGATTATATGTTTAGATACTACATGATATGTTTAGATACTACATGACGGGTTTAGATACTACATGACGGGTTTAGATACTACATGACGGGTTTAGATACTACATGACGGGTTTAGATACTACATGACGGGTTTAGATACTACATGACGGGTTTAGATACTACATGACGGGTTTAGATACTACATGACGGGTTTAGATACTAGATGACGGGTTTAGATACTAGATTATATGTTTAGATACTACATGATATGTTTAGATACTACATGACGGGTTTAGATACTACATGACGGGTTTAGATACTACATGACGGGTTTAGATACTACATGACGGGTTTAGATACTACATGACGGGTTTAGATACTACATGACAGGTTTAGATACTAGATGACGGGTTTAGATACTACATGACGGGTTTAGATACTAGATGACGGGTTTAGATACTACATGACGGGTTTAGATACTAGATTATATGTTTAGATACTACATGATATGTTTAGATACTACATGACGGGTTTAGATACTAGATGACAGGTTTAGATACTAGATGACGGGTTTAGACACTACATGACGGGTTTAGATACTACATGACGGGTTTACATACTACATGACGGGTTTAGATACTACATGACGGGTTTAGATACTACATGACAGGTTTAGATACTACATGACGGGTTTAGATACTAGATGACAGGTTTAGAAACTACATGACGGGTTTAGATACTACATGACGGGTTTAGATACTAGATGACGGGTTTAGATACTACATGACGGGTTTAGATACTAGTTGACGGGTTTAGATACTAGATTATATGTTTAGATACTACATGATATGTTTAGATACTACATGACGGGTTTAGATACTACATGACGGGTTTAGATACTAGATGACGGGTTTAGATACTACATGACGGGTTTAGATACTACATGACGGGTTTAGATACTACATGACGGGTTTAGATACTACATGACGGGTTTAGATACTACATGACGGGTTTAGATACTACATGACGGGTTTAGATACTAGATTATATGTTTAGATACTACATGACAGGTTTAGATACTAGATGACGGGTTTAGATACTACATGACGGGTTTAGATACTAGATGACGGGTTTAGATACTAGATTATATGTTTAGATACTACATGATATGTTTAGATACTACATGATGGGTTTAGATACTACATGACAGGTTTAGATACTACATGACAGGTTTAGATACTAGATGACGGGTTTAGATACTAGATGACAGGTTTAGATACTAGATGACAGGTTTAGATACTAGATGACGGGTTTAGATACTACATGACGGGTTTAGATACTACATGACGGGTTTAGATACTACATGACGGGTTTAGATACTACATGACGGGTTTAGATACTACATGACGGGTTTAGATACTACATGACGGGTTTAGATACTAGATGACGGGTTTAGATACTACATGACGGGTTTAGATACTAGATGACAGGTTTAGATACTACATGACGGGTTTAGATACTACATGACGGGTTTAGAAACTACATGACGGGTTTAGATACTACATGACGGGTTTAGATACTAGATGACGGGTTTAGATACTAGATTATATGTTTAGATACTACATGATATGTTTAGATACTACATGACGGGTTTAGATACTACATGACGGGTTTAGATACTACATGACGGGTTTAGATACTACATGACGGGTTTAGATACTACATGACGGGTTTAGATACTACATGACGGGTTTAGATACTACATGACGGGTTTAGATACTAGATTATATGTTTAGATACTACATGATATGTTTAGATACTACATGACGGCTTTAGATACTAGATGACGGGTTTAGATACTACATGACGGGTTTAGATACTAGATGACAGGTTTAGATACTACATGACGGGTTTAGATACTACATGACGGGTTTAGATACTACATGACGGGTTTAGATACTACATGACGGGTTTAGATACTACATGACGGGTTTAGATACTACATGACGGGTTTAGATACTAGATGACGGGTCTAGATACTAGATTATATGTTTAGATACTACATGATAGGTTTAGATACTACATGACGGGTTTAGATACTACATGACGGGTTTAGATACTACATGACGGGTTTAGATACTACATGACGGGTTTAGATACTACATGACGGGTTTAGATACTACATGACGGGTTTAGATACTACATGACAGGTTTAGATACTAGATGACGGGTTTAGATACTACATGACGGGTTTAGATACTAGATGATATGTTTAGATACTACATGATATGTTTAGATACTACATGACGGGTTTAGATACTAGATGACAGGTTTAGATACTAGATGACGGGTTTAGATACTACATGACGGGTTTAGATACTACATGAATGGTTTAGATACTACATGACGGGTTTAGATACTAGATGACAGGTTTAGATACTAGATTATATGTTTAGATACTACATGATATGTTTAGATACTAGATGACGGGTTTAGATACTACATGACGGGTTTAGATACTAAATGACGGGTTTAGATACTAGATTATATGTTTAGATACTACATGATATGTTTAGATACTACATGACGGGTTTAGATACTACATGACGGTTTTAGATACTACATGACGGGTTTAGATACTACATGACGGGTTTAGATACTAGATGACAGGTTTAGATACTAGATGACGGGTTTAGATACTACATGACGGGTTTAGATACTACATGACGGGTTTAGATACTAAATGACGGGTTTAGATACTACATGACGGGTTTAGATACTAGATTATATGTTTAGATACTACATGATATGTTTAGATACTACATGACGGGTTTAGATACTACATGACGGGTTTAGATACTACATGACGGGTTTAGATACTACAAGACGGGTTTAGATACTACATGACAGGTTTAGATACTACATGACAGGTTTAGATACTAGATGACGGGTTTAGATACTAGATGACAGGTTTAGATACTAGATGACGGGTTTAGATACTACATGACGGGTTTAGATACTAGATGACGGGTTTAGATACTAGATTATATGTTTAGATACTACATGATATGTTTAGATACTACATGACGGGTTTAGATACTACATGACGGGTTTAGATAATAGATGACGGGTTTAGATACTACATGACGGGTTTAGATACTACATGACGGGTTTAGATACTACATGACGGGTTTAGATACTACATGACAGGTTTAGATACTAGATGACGGGTTTAGATACTACATGACGGGTTTAGATACTACATGACGGGTTTAGATACTACATGACGGGTTTAGATACTACATGACGGGTTTAGATACTACATGACGGGTTTAGATACTAGATGACAGGTTTAGATACTAGATGACGGGTTTAGATACTACATGACGGGTTTAGATACTACATGACGGGTTTAGATACTATATGACGGGTTTAGATACTACATGACGGGTTTAGATACTACATGACGGGTTTAGATACTACATGACGGGTTTAGATACTACATGACGGGTTTAGATACTACATGACGGGTTTAGAAACTACATGACGGGTTTAGATACTACATGACGGGTTTAGATACTACATGACGGGTTTAGATACTACATGACGGGTTTAGATACTACATGACGGGTTTAGATACTACATGACGGGTTTAGATACTAGATGACGGGTTTAGATACTAGATGACAGGTTTAGATACTACATGACAGGTTTAGATACTACATGACGGGTTTAGATACTACATGACGGGTTTAGATACTACATGACGGGTTTAGATACTAAATGACGGGTTTAGATACTACATGACGGGTTTAGATACTACATGACGGGTTTAGATACTACATGACGGGTTTAGATACTAGATGACGGGTTTAGATACTACATGACGGGTTTAGATACTACATGACGGGTTTAGATACTACATGACGGGTTTAGATACTAGATTATATGTTTAGATACTACATGATATGTTTAGATACTACATGACGGGTTTAGATACTACATGACGGGTTTAGATACTAGATGACAGGTTTAGATACTACATGACGGGTTTAGATACTACATGACGGGTTTAGATACTACATGACGGGTTTAGATACTAGATGACGGGTTTAGATACTACATGACGGGTTTAGATACTACATGACGGGTTTAGATACTACATGACGGGTTTAGATACTACATGACGGGTTTAGATACTAGATTATATGTTTAGATACTACATGACAGGTTTAGATACTAGATGACGGGTTTAGATACTACATGACGGGTTTAGATACTAGATGACGGGTTTAGATACTAGATTATATGTTTAGATACTACATGATATGTTTAGATACTACATGACGGGTTTAGATACTAGATGACAGGTTTAGATACTAGATGACAGGTTTAGATACTAGATGACGGGTTTAGATACTACATGACGGGTTTAGATACTACATGACGGGTTTAGATACTACATGACGGGTTTAGATACTACATGACGGGTTTAGATACTACATGACGGGTTTAGATACTACATGACGGGTTTAGATACTACATGACGGGTTTAGATACTACATGACGGGTTTAGAAACTAGATGACGGGTTTAGATACTACATGACGGGTTTAGATACTAGATGACAGGTTTAGATACTACATGACGGGTTTAGATACTACATGACGGGTTTAGAAACTACATGACGGGTTTAGATACTACATGACGGGTTTAGATACTAGATGACGGGTTTAGATACTAGATTATATGTTTAGATACTACATGATATGTTTAGATACTACATGACGGGTTTAGATACTACATGACGGGTTTAGATACTACATGACGGGTTTAGATACTACATGACGGGTTTAGATACTACATGACGGGTTTAGATACTAGATGATAGGTTTAGATACTACATGACAGGTTTAGATACTACATGACGGCTTTAGATACTAGATGACGGGTTTAGATACTACATGACGGGTTTAGATACTAGATGACAGGTTTAGATACTACATGACGGGTTTAGATACTACATGACGGGTTTAGATACTACATGACGGGTTTAGATACTACATGACGGGTTTAGATACTACATGACGGGTTTAGATACTACATGACGGGTTTAGATACTAGATGACGGGTCTAGATACTAGATGATAGGTTTAGATACTACATGATATGTTTAGATACTACATGACGGGTTTAGATACTACATGACGGGTTTAGATACTACATGACGGGTTTAGATACTACATGACGGGTTTAGATACTACATGACGGGTTTAGATACTACATGACAGGTTTAGATACTAGATGACGGGTTTAGATACTACATGACGGGTTTAGATACTAGATGACGGGTTTAGATACTACATGACGGGTTTAGATACTAGATTATATGTTTAGATACTACATGATGGGTTTAGATACTACATGACGGGTTTAGATACTACATGACAGGTTTAGATACTAGATAACAGGTTTAGATACTACATGACGGGTTTAGATACTAGATGACAGGTTTAGATACTAGATTATATGTTTAGATACTACATGATATGTTTAGATACTAGATGACGGGTTTAGATACTAGATTATATGTTTAGATACTACATGATATGTTTAGATACTACATGACGGGTTTAGATACTACATGACGGTTTTAGATACTACATGACGGGTTTAGATACTACATGACGGGTTTAGATACTAGATGACAGGTTTAGATACTAGATGACGGGTTTAGATACTACATGACGGGTTTAGATACTACATGACGGGTTTAGATACTAAATGACGGGTTTAGATACTACATGACGGGTTTAGATACTAGATTATATGTTTAGATACTACATGATATGTTTAGATACTACATGACGGGTTTAGATACTACATGACGGGTTTAGATACTACATGACGGGTTTAGATACTACAAGACGGGTTTAGATACTACATGACGGGTTTAGATACTACATGACAGGTTTAGATACTAGATGACGGGTTTAGATACTAGATGACAGGTTTAGATACTAGATGACGGGTTTAGATACTACATGACGGGTTTAGATACTAGATGACGGGTTTAGATACTAGATTATATGTTTAGATACTACATGATATGTTTAGATACTACATGACGGGTTTAGATACTACATGACGGGTTTAGATACTACATGACGGGTTTAGATACTACATGACGGGTTTAGATACTACATGACGGGTTTAGATACTACATGACGGGTTTAGATACTACATGACAGGTTTAGATACTAGATGACGGGTTTAGATACTACATGACGGGTTTAGATACTACATGACGGGTTTAGATACTACATGACGGGTTTAGATACTACATGACGGGTTTAGATACTACATGACGGGTTTAGATACTACATGACGGGTTTAGATACTAGATGACGGGTTTAGATACTAGATGACGGGTTTAGATACTACATGACGGGTTTAGATACTACATGACGGGTTTAGATACTATATGACGGGTTTAGATACTACATGACGGGTTTAGATACTACATGACGGGTTTAGATACTACATGACGGGTTTAGATACTACATGACGGGTTTAGAAACTACATGACGGGTTTAGATACTACATGACGGGTTTAGATACTACATGACGGGTTTAGATACTACATGACGGGTTTAGATACTAGATGACAGGTTTAGATACTACATGACGGGTTTAGATACTACATGACGGGTTTAGATACTAGATGACAGGTTTAGATACTAGATGACGGGTTTAGATACTACATGACGGGTTTAGATACTACATGACGGGTTTAGATACTACATGACAGGTTTAGATACTACATGACGGGTTTAGATACTAAATGACGGGTTTAGATACTAAATGACGGGTTTAGATACTACATGACGGGTTTAGATACTAGATGATATGTTTAGATACTACATGACGGGTTTAGATACTACATGACGGGTTTAGATACTACATGACGGGTTTAGATACTACATGACGGGTTTAGATACTACATGACAGGTTTAGATACTACATGACAGGTTTAGATACTAGATGACGGGTTTAGATACTAGATGACAGGTTTAGATACTAGATGACGGGTTTAGATACTACATGACGGGTTTAGATACTAGATGACAGGTTTAGATACTACATGACGGGTTTAGATACTACATGACGGGTTTAGAAACTACATGACGGGTTTAGATACTACATGACGGGTTTAGATACTAGATGACGGGTTTAGATACTAGATTATATGTTTAGATACTACATGATATGTTTAGATACTACATGACGGGTTTAGATACTACATGACGGGTTTAGATACTACATGACGGGTTTAGATACTACATGACGGGTTTAGATACTAGATGACAGGTTTAGATACTAGATGACGGGTTTAGATACTACATGACGGGTTTAGATACTACATGACGGGTTTAGATACTAGATGACGGGTTTAGATACTACATGACGGGTTTAGATACTAAATGACGGGTTTAGATACTAAATGACGGGTTTAGATACTACATGACGGGTTTAGATACTAGATTATATGTTTAGATACTACATGATATGTTTAGATACTACATGACAGGTTTAGATACTACATGACGGGTTTAGATACTACATGACGGGTTTAGATACTACATGACGGGTTTAGATACTACATGACGGGTTTAGATACTACATGACAGGTTTAGATACTACATGACAGGTTTAGATACTAGATGACGGGTTTAGATACTAGATGACAGGTTTAGATACTAGATGACGGGTTTAGATACTACATGACGGGTTTAGATACTAGATGACAGGTTTAGATACTACATGACGGGTTTAGATACTACATGACGGGTTTAGAAACTACATGACGGGTTTAGATACTACATGACGGGTTTAGATACTAGATGACGGGTTTAGATACTAGATTATATGTTTAGATACTACATGATATGTTTAGATACTACATGACGGGTTTAGATACTACATGACGGGTTTAGATACTAGATTATATGTTTAGATACTACATGATATGTTTAGATACTACATGACGGGTTTAGATACTACATGACGGGTTTAGATACTAGATGACGGGTTTAGATACTACATGACGGGTTTAGATACTACATGACGGGTTTAGATACTACATGACGGGTTTAGATACTACATGACGGGTTTAGATACTAGATTATATGTTTAGATACTACATGACAGGTTTAGATACTAGATGACGGGTTTAGATACTACATGACGGGTTTAGATACTAGATGACGGGTTTAGATACTAGATTATATGTTTAGATACTACATGATATGTTTAGATACTACATGATGGGTTTAGATACTAGATGACAGGTTTAGATACTAGATGACAGGTTTAGATACTAGATGACGGGTTTAGATACTACATGACGGGTTTAGATACTACATGACGGGTTTAGATACTACATGACGGGTTTAGATACTACATGACGGGTTTAGATACTACATGACGGGTTTAGATACTACATGACGGGTTTAGATACTACATGACGGGTTTAGATACTACATGACGGGTTTAGAAACTAGATGACGGGTTTAGATACTACATGACGGGTTTAGATACTAGATGACAGGTTTAGATACTACATGACGGGTTTAGATACTACATGACGGGTTTAGAAACTACATGACGGGTTTAGATACTACATGACGGGTTTAGATACTAGATGACGGGTTTAGATACTAGATTATATGTTTAGATACTACATGATATGTTTAGATACTACATGACGGGTTTAGATACTACATGACGGGTTTAGATACTACATGACGGGTTTAGATACTACATGACGGGTTTAGATACTACATGACGGGTTTAGATACTAGATTATATGTTTAGATACTACATGATATGTTTAGATACTACATGACGGCTTTAGATACTAGATGACGGGTTTAGATACTACATGACGGGTTTAGATACTAGATTATATGTTTAGATACTACATGACGGGTTTAGATACTACATGACGGGTTTAGATACTACATGACGGGTTTAGATACTACATGACGGGTTTAGATACTACATGACGGGTTTAGATACTACATGACGGGTTTAGATACTAGATGACGGGTCTAGATACTAGATTATATGTTTAGATACTACATGATATGTTTAGATACTACATGACGGGTTTAGATACTACATGACGGGTTTAGATACTACATGACGGGTTTAGATACTACATGACGGGTTTAGATACTACATGACGGGTTTAGATACTACATGACAGGTTTAGATACTAGATGACGGGTTTAGATACTACATGACGGGTTTAGATACTAGATGACGGGTTTAGATACTACATGACGGGTTTAGATACTAGATTATATGTTTAGATACTACATGATATGTTTAGATACTACATGACGGGTTTAGATACTAGATGACAGGTTTAGATACTAGATAACAGGTTTAGATACTACATGACGGGTTTAGATACTAGATGACGGGTTTAGATACTAGATTATATGTTTAGATACTACATGATATGTTTAGATACTAGATGACGGGTTTAGATACTAGATTATATGTTTAGATACTACATGATATGTTTAGATACTACATGACGGGTTTAGATACTACATGACGGTTTTAGATACTACATGACGGGTTTAGATACTACATGACGGGTTTAGATACTAGATGACAGGTTTAGATACTAGATGACGGGTTTAGATACTACATGACGGGTTTAGATACTACATGACGGGTTTAGATACTAAATGACGGGTTTAGATACTACATGACGGGTTTAGATACTAGATTATATGTTTAGATACTACATGATATGTTTAGATACTACATGACGGGTTTAGATACTACATGACGGGTTTAGATACTACATGACGGGTTTAGATACTACAAGACGGGTTTAGATACTACATGACGGGTTTAGATACTACATGACAGGTTTAGATACTAGATGACGGGTTTAGATACTAGATGACAGGTTTAGATACTAGATGACGGGTTTAGATACTACATGACGGGTTTAGATACTAGATGACGGGTTTAGATACTGGATTATATGTTTAGATACTACATGATATGTTTAGATACTACATGACGGGTTTAGATACTACATGACGGGTTTAGATACTACATGACGGGTTTATATACTACATGACGGGTTTAGATACTACATGACGGGTTTAGATACTACATGACGGGTTTAGATACTACATGACAGGTTTAGATACTAGATGACGGGTTTAGATACTACATGACGGGTTTAGATACTACATGACGGGTTTAGATACTACATGACGGGTTTAGATACTACATGACGGGTTTAGATACTACATGACGGGTTTAGATACTACATGACGGGTTTAGATACTAGATGACGGGTTTAGATACTAGATGACGGGTTTAGATACTACATGACGGGTTTAGATACTACATGACGGGTTTAGATACTACATGACGGGTTTAGATACTACATGACGGGTTTAGATACTACATGACGGGTTTAGATACTACATGACGGGTTTAGATACTACATGACGGGTTTAGATACTACATGACGGGTTTAGAAACTACATGACGGGTTTAGATACTACATGACGGGTTTAGATACTACATGACGGGTTTAGATACTACATGACGGGTTTAGATACTAGATGACAGGTTTAGATACTACATGACGGGTTTAGATACTACATGACGGGTTTAGATACTAGATGACAGGTTTAGATACTAGATGACGGGTTTAGATACTACATGACGGGTTTAGATACTACATGACGGGTTTAGATACTACATGACAGGTTTAGATACTACATGACGGGTTTAGATACTAAATGACGGGTTTAGATACTAAATGACGGGTTTAGATACTACATGACGGGTTTAGATACTAGATTATATGTTTAGATACTACATGATATGTTTAGATACTACATGACGGGTTTAGATACTACATGACGGGTTTAGATACTACATGACGGGTTTAGATACTACATGACGGGTTTAGATACTACATGACAGGTTTAGATACTACATGACAGGTTTAGATACTAGATGACGGGTTTAGATACTAGATGACAGGTTTAGATACTAGATGACGGGTTTAGATACTACATGACGGGTTTAGATACTAGATGACAGGTTTAGATACTACATGACGGGTTTAGATACTACATGACGGGTTTAGAAACTACAT
>NW_026602016.1:0-27407 GCF_029448725.1 Salvelinus fontinalis
ATTATTCTTGATATGCATATTCTCTCGCCTGCTTAAGCCAGTAGCCAGTTGCACCAATGTACAGCAAGAAACACCATTCACCTGATATCCTGGTCAGCCTGCAGTCACCCAGCCTACCACAAGGAGTTGCTACAGCACGATGAGCCAAGTAAAGACCCCCCCGGGCCTAACAGTTCCCTAACACGGATGACGCAGGGCCAATTGTGCCCTGTCCTGTGGGACTCCCAGTCACGGCCATAGCCTGGGATCGAACCCGGGTCTGTAGTGACGCCACAAGCACAATCCGGTGCGTTAGACCACTACACCACTCAGGAGGCCTGTACACACCTTTTTTATTAATATATTGTACATTTCATCCAAACACACATTTCATGTACACTATTTTTGACATGGCTTGTTCTAAAATGTGTCTATTTCTTAATTCTTGTTGTAGAGTGTATTGTTATCTATTACTGCACGGTTGCAACATAAGCATTTCATTACACCCAAAACAACATTTAGCAAAATATGTGTATGCAACCAATCAAATTAGATGTTTTTATGTATTTGTGTGTCTCTCAATTCATCACACCCTCATTATTAGCTTGCAGCTAGAGACCCCTTAACAGACACCAAGCAATAAACTGGTACATCTGTGAAGGACGGAGAGAGGGGGCAGAGGGGGAGAGAGGAAGTGAGAGAGAGAGAGAGAGAGAGAGAGAGAGAGAGAGAGAGAGAGAGAGAGAGAGAGAGAGGGAGAGGGAGAGGGAGAGGGAGAGAGTGAGATAGAGGGAGAGGAAGCGGGAGAAGGAGAAGAACAGCTCACCTACAGGACACATGGTGGAATAACTTGGAGGTGTGTAATAGTTCTTTCAATTAAATTCAAAGTGTTTTATTGGCATGGGAATCATAAGATCACATTGCCAAAGCAAGTGAAATAAACAAAAGTCAAATAAAAAATCTGACAAACTCACAAAAGTTTCAAAGGAACAGAGACATTTCAAATGTCATATTATGTCTATATGTGGTGTTGTAACGATGTGCTAATAGTTAAAGTACAAAAGGGAAAATAAATAAACTTGAATATTTATTTAGAATGGTATTTGTTCTTCACTAGTTTCCCTTTTCGTGTGGCAACAGTTCACATATCGTCTTTCTCTGACACTCCCATGTCTCATCTCCTACCTGCAACTCTGAACCCCCCCCCCGCCCCCTCCCCCTAACACGCCTCCCCCTGCCACTCCTCCCCCTGCAATCCCTCCCCCCTGCAGACCCCCGCCTCCTCCCCCCCAACTCCCTCCCCCTGCCACCCCTCTCCCCGCCTTATAGTGTCAACCTCCACTGACACTATAAAAGAGAGGGATAGAGAGTAAGAAAGAGAGAGAGGGGAGAGACAGAGTACAGCTATGAGGGTCAGGAAATATATGAACCTTTACCTATCTATAATCATGATACTGAACTCCTCATCTCTGAGCCTTCTATTGAACTACTCCTCTGCCTCATCCTCCTCCTCGTCCTGTCGTCTGCGGGAGCATTTCAGTCTGAATGGGATGTACCAGAAGGGTGATGTGATTCTGGGAGGTCTGTTTGAGGTCCACTACTTCACTGTGTTCCCTGAGCTATCTTTCACATCAGAACCCCAGCAGCTCTACTGTGAGGGGTGAGTATTCATCTACTGGACTGGACTGGATGTGTGTCTGCACCTCTCCTAAAAAGGACAGATAGACATCCCTACTATAAGATGCCTCATTATGATCAGTGTTAACCAACCCTGGTCCCGGAGACCTACTGGGTTCTTGTTACATTGGTGAATAGTACATTGTTGAATAGTACATTGCGTTTCAAAATATATGTGAATTAATTGTGTGTATTCCATTGTTTTCAATCATTATTCATATTTTCTAAGCAAATGTATCTTTAAGATAAAGCTATTTTATTATCTATCCTTGACAAAAGTAATTTGTTTTCTCCTCTCAACCCCTTAAGACAACACTTTCTCACACACACCCCTTAAAATGTGCACAGGGTTCAACACCTCTAGAGCGATTTAAAACATTTACAAATTGATTGAATGTTCCTTTTCAGTTTTACCAGTTCTGGTTTCCAGCAGGCCCAGACTATGGCGTTTGCTGTAAATGAGATCAACAGAGACCCTGACCTTCTGCCAAACATCACGCTCGGATACCAGCTCTACGACAACTGCCTGAAGCTGGGAGTATCGCTCCGTGCTGCCATGTCATTGGCCAGTGGGACAGAGAAAGAGTTCTTATTGGATGAGACTTGTTCTGGGCCACCCCCGGTGCTAGGGATTGTGGGAGACCCAGGGTCCACACACTCCATCGCCATCTCCAGTGTCCTAGGGCTGTTCCGGGTTCCCATGGTAAATCAGAAAGAATAGAAAGATGACAACACTATTGTAAATGTCCTTCTTGTATTCCAAATCCCCACTTTGAGTGAGAAACAGCATGTTTAGGTCTTAATGTGTCCAGGCATGAAACCTTTCTATTTCATTAATTCATTGAAGAAAAAATAAATAATCATTGTATATTTCTCTCCCTCAGGTGAGTCACTACTCCACTTGTTCCTGTCTAAGCAACCGGGGAAAATACCCATCCTTCTTCAGAACCATCCCCAGTGACGCCTTCCAGGTCTGTCTCTAAGAAGGCTACAATGACATGATTAGACAGTGAACCGTCAGCTCCCATGTATACTCACTATACACTTTATACTGTGTAATGGCATAACAGTTAAATAAAAGGTTCAATAATAAAAAATAAATAAAGCTTAGATAAGGTTAAATAAAAGGTGACAAAAATAATGTATGTAGTTTATGTTGATCACTCTATACTCACCAGTCTCTGTAATAACATCAGTAATGTCTAATCTCTGTTGATGTGATCTCAGGTGCGAGCCATGATCCAGATCCTACGTCGGTTGGGTTGGACCTGGGTGGGACTGGTGTTCAGTGATGATGACTACGGAGTTCATGCTGCCCGGTCCTTCCAGTCAAGCCTGGCCGAGTCAGGGGGCTGTGTGGCCTATTCCCAGGTGTTGCCCAAAGACAACCGCCCCACAGAGCTGCAGAGGATCGTGGGAGAGATCAAGAGCTCCTCTGCTCGTGTGGTGGTGGTGTTCTCCAATGAGGCCTACCTGCTCCCTCTGGTGGACGAGGTTCAGAGATGATTTTATCTTGACGGTTCATCTAAACTAACACTCACAATACATTCACATTTTAGTATCAGAGGCTCTAATCCAGAGAGATTTACAGTTTATAATAATAATATTAGTAATACCATTTAGCAGATGCTTTTATCCAAAGCAACTTACAGTCAGTGATGTGTGATTATATGTTACGTATGGGTGACCCTGGACAATTAGTTACTGCATCCATCCTAAGTTATCTAGGGGGGGAAATCACATATCACAGTCATAGTAAGTAAATGTTTTCCTCAAATACATTCTACAAACATTATTACAGCCATAACAGCTGTAGGATGTTACCCCTCTCACAAACACAGCATTACAGCATATTACGATTGTGGTGTTCTTGATGCCAAGATTATAAAATATAAAACCCGTTTTACAAGGTGGTGGTGCAGAATGTGAAGGGTCTCCAGTGGATTGCCAGTGAAGCCTGGAGCACTTCCTCTGTGTTTCACACCCTCCGTCTCATGCCATACCTGGGGGGTACCCTGGGTATCGCCATCCGTCGTGGAGAGATACCCGGACTCAGGGACTACCTGCTTAGCATCCGCCCCGATGACCAACTTGCCAATAACCCCGGAAAAAATATGGTGAAGTAGTTTGTTGTCTTTTAACTCTAACCATTTAATTACTTTATAAATTATGTTTAAAACATTTAAAAGGCTACTTTGCCTATAAATACTACAATACTGAAGAAAAAAACTAGTTTCCTCTATGACATTTCTTTCTCTGTTCTGGTAAGGTGAGACAGTTCTGGGAGGCTGTGTTTGGGTGCAGGTTGGAGCCCCCAGGAGGTTGGGTGGAGGCTGGGGGTGATGTATGTACAGGTCAGGAGGACCTGAGGGATGTGGAGACTAACTATGGGGACGTGTCTGAGCTCAGGCCGGAGTATAACGTGTATAAGGCAGTGTACGCCCTGGCCCATGCCCTGCATGACCTACTGCAGTGTGTGCCAGAGAGAGGACCTTTCAGTGGGAACCGCTGTGCCAGTCTACAGAGATTTGAGCCCTGGCAGGTGGGACACACACACACACGCACACACAAACAGATGCAGACGTACACTTTGCCAACTGTTTACTTCTGTTTCCTGTTTTCTTAGTCAAGGTCCCCTGACTTCATACTGTCTTTTGTCTACATAATCTCCTCCTCTTTCCTCTTTTCCTCTGTTCCCTCCATCCCTCCATCCCCCTCCTCTAACCAGCTGGTCCATTACCTGGAGAGGGTTAACTTCACCACAGGGTTTGGCGATCGCATTTCTTTCGATGATAACGGGGACGCCCTGGCCATCTATGACATCATGAACTGGGCGTGGCTCCAGGACGGGAGCGTTCAGGTGGAGACTGTGGGTGTGATCGACGAATCAGCCCCAGCAGGACAAGAGCTGACATTGGACGAGGACAGAATTTTCTGGAATTTTGAGTCAAAAAAGGTTATTTGTAAAGTTATACAGTTATATAGCATATTTCACTACTGCAACAGAAACAGTGTAAACTTATATCAGTGGAGGGCAAAGAAGCAGTAAATATGGGAGTATAAATATGTGCGTATAAATGTCTGGTATTCTCACTCCTAGGTCATCATTGTAAATAAGAATTTGTTCTTTAACTGACTTGTCTAGTTAAATAAAGGTTAAATCCCCCCTCTCCTTCGTCCTTATAGCCCCCACGATCAGTGTGCAGTGAGAGCTGTCCCCCAGGCACCCGTGTAGCCAGGAAGAAGGGGGAGCCTGTTTGCTGCTTCAACTGCATCTCCTGTGCTGAGGGAGAGGTCAGCAACACAACAGGTCAGTGAACTGAATATTATTTAAAGAATTTGAGGGTGGTTTGGGGCTAATGAAACGGTTTTCCACATTTGCTTTGTCTGTCTTTTTGTCAGACTCGGCCAAGTGCTCGAGATGTCCAGAGGACTTCTGGTCCAGCCCGGAGCGTGACCTCTGCGTCCCTAAGGGGGTTGAGTTCCTCTCCTACCAGGAATCACTGGGCATCTCCTTGATGACCGCCTCGTTGTTAGGAGCCCTCATCTGTGCAGTGGTCCTCGGAATCTTCACCCGCTACCGGAACACGCCTGTTGTCAAGGCCAACAACTCTGAGCTGAGCTTTCTGCTTCTGCTGTCACTCAAACTCTGCTTCCTGTGCTCGCTGCTGTTCATTGGCCGGCCCCGGCTGTGGACGTGTCAGCTGAGGCATGCAGCATTTGGTATCAGCTTTGTTCTCTGTGTCTCCTGTATACTGGTGAAGACAATGGTGGTGCTGGCTGTGTTTAGGACCTCTAAGCCCGGGGGCAATGCCAGCCTGAAGTGGTTTGGTGCTGGGCAGCAGAGAGGAACAGTCCTGGTTCTCACCTCATTCCAGGCTGCTATCTGCACAGCCTGGCTGGTTTCAGCCTCTCCAACTCCACACAAAAACACGCGCTACCATAATGATAAGATTGTATATGAGTGTGTGGTGGGGTCGGTAGCAGGGTTCGGAGCGTTGTTAGGCTACATCGGCCTCCTGGCGTTCCTTAGCTTCTTCTTGGCTTTCCTGGCCAGGAACCTTCCAGACAACTTCAACGAGGCCAAGTTCATCACCTTCAGCATGCTGATCTTCTGTGCCGTGTGGATCTCCTTCGTCCCTGCCTACGTCAGCTCTCCTGGGATGTACGCAGACGCTGTGGAGATATTCGCCATCTTAGCTTCCAGCTTTGGCCTCCTGGTGGCTCTGTTCGGCCCAAAGTGTTACATCATCCTGCTGAGGCCAGAGAGGAACACCAAGAAGGCTCTGATGGGCCGGGCCACAACCAAAACATAGGGAGAATCTCAATTTAATTTCCTTGATTCCTCACGTCCTCTCTCCTGGCACTCTTCTCAAAACCCATTGGATGAGAAGGTTAGGGGGAGCGGGATATCTAACCTTCTCATTCATTGGGTTTTGAAAAGGAGACCGAGGTAAGAGGAAACAAGGAATCATAGAAATTAAATTGAGATTCTCCCATAGGCTCAATACCATAACAACAGTTTACAGTGGATTCCTCTCCTTGTCTTCTTCACGTCCTCTGCGCTGATCTGATATATGAACACTAGGTAGAGGTACAATGCCTGCTAGGGATTTGCTTCACACTCTTTCATGCAAAGAAAGGAAAGGAGACATGTATAGTAACAGAGTATGATGGTCTCAAATAGTTTGAAGTAGCTCCTTTTAGTTTCCACTTCTGTTTGTAGTGTGATGGCATTAAATCAAATCAAATCAAAGAGATTTTATCGTTCTGTTAGTACCCTGGTGATGTGTAATTGATTATAATCATGATGTTCTGTGACTAAATATTAATCACATAATAAATTATTTTTTTCCTTGGGCTGTTAAAAGTAGGCTTTTGATTTATTTACTTTGTCTATGTGTGTGGCTTAAATCTTCTAAGGGATAGGTTATCCCAGATAAGTGGGTTTCTGCATCGAAAGGCTTTTGATTGAATCCTCACATGGTGTGGAACATCGTAACTTCTCTGTTCCTTCAAAGGGATTCTGCTGCCACACTCATTCAACCATGAATTAATAATTAATTAATACAAATATTCATTTAATAAAATATTCTGGCTTTTAAAGGAGTTGCTTGAATGTGTTTTAATTGAACTGTTGAAATTTATATTTTATTAGATATTTTATTAAAATGTGTCATATGAGATTACAGAATTACCTCATATTATGTGAAAGGAATAACAACATTTTTCATTAACCGTATCTAATTTAATTGATTTGTTTTCAGAACTGAATTTCAGGGGAGAAATGAAGCACCCCCTGTAGGTGTCCAAACTTTTGAGTCAAATACAAATCTTAGATTCAGCTATTAACTTATTTGGTATAGGGGGCAGCATTTTCACTTTTGGATGAATTTCGTGCCCAGGGTGAACTGCTTCCTACTCTGTCCCACATGCTAATATATGCATATTATATCATATTATTTTACAGAACTCATATGGCAGGCAAAAACCTGAGGAAAAATCCAAACAGGAAGTAAAAATTCTGAGAGTGGTCGTTGTTAACCTGTTTGGCGTGCAAGTCCGACGTCGGTACACTTATGACAACATCCAGCTCAAGTGCAGGGCGCGAAATTCAAAATATATTTTTTTTAAATATTTAACTTTCACACATTACAAGTCCAATACAGCATATGAAAGGTACACATCTTGTGAATCCAGCCAACATGTCCGATTTTTAAAATGTTTTACAGGGAAGACACAATATGTAAATCTATTAGCTAACCACGTTAGCAAAAGACACCACTATTTTACTCTACCAGTTTTTTACTCCATCAGTAGCTATCACAAATTCGACCAAATAAAGATATAAATAGCCACAAACCGAGAAACAACTTCATCAGATGACAGTCTGATAACATATTTATTGTATAGCATATGTTTTGTTCAAAAAATTTGCATATTTCAGGTATAAATCATAGTTTACATTTCAGCTACAATCAGAAATTGCACCGAAAGCAGCCATAATATTTACAGACACCAACGTCAAATACCTAATTACTCATCATAAAACATTTCTGAAAAATAAATAGAGTACAGCAATTGAAAGACAGGCATCTTGTGATTCCAGACAATATTTCCGATTTATTAAATGTTTTACAGCGAAAACAAAATGTAGCGTTATATTAGCGTAGCCACAATAGCCAGAAACACTTGGGCGCCGACGACCAGTTCACATGCACGACAGATATTAGAAATAGCATCATAAAATGTTTCTTACTTTTGGTGATATTCCGTTAGAATGTTGGACAAGGTGTCCTTTATCCAGAACAGTCGTTGTTTGGATCTGGAACGGCAAATTTCCCTCTTGATTTAGCATGGGCACTTGCCAAGTGGCACGGATCTCTCCAACGTCAACAAAGTCAGAGAACGGAACACGGCAAAACTCCAGAAAAAAATTCAATAATCTGATTAAACTATATTGAAAAAACATACTTTACGATGATATGGTCACATGTATCAAATAAAATCAGAGCCGGAGAAAGTAGTCATCCATAACGGCAGCTAAACAGAAGGCAATCCCACTGTCCACCTGGCGCTGCCAAGAGTACCGGAAATGAGGGACACGTCATACAAAGAGCTTGTATTCAAATTCAGATCAAGATAAACACAACATTTCTTCTCTCACAGCCTCTTGACATCCAGAGGAAGGTCTATGAAGTGCACGTAGACTCTTACGTATCATGCCCATGTATAGGCCGGAAGTTGACACAGAGCATCGATTTCAGACATTCCACTTCCTGGTCAGGAAATGTGCTGCATAATGAGTTCTGTTTCACTCAGAGAAATAATTCAAAAACGGTTTTAGAAACTAGAGTGTGTTTTCTATCCAATAGTAATAATAATATGCATATTGTACGAGCAAGAATTGAGTACGAGGCCGTTTGAAATGGGCATCTTTTATCCAGGCCACTCAATACTGCCCCTTGCAGCCATAAGAAGTTAAACCTGTCTAGGATGAGGGTGCCGCTAGCGGCACTCCCCCCCCCCCCCCCACTGAAAAGGCAGAGCCGCGAAATTCAAAAAATATATTTTTTTAAAATATTTAACTTTCACACATTAAAGTCCAATACAGCTAATGAAAGACACAGATCTTGTGAATCCAGCCAACATGTCCGATTTTTAAAATGTTTTACAGGGAAGACACAATATGTAAAGATGTACATCTATTACCTAAAAACACATTAGCATAATCCACCATCTTTTATTTGTCCACCAACACCAGTAGCTATCACCAATTCGGCTAAACTAAGATATTTATAGCCCCTAACCAAGAAAAAAACTCATCAGATGACAGTCTGATAACATATTTATGGTATGGGATAGGTTTTGTTAGAAAAAAGTGCATATTTCAGGTAGATGGCATAGGTTACAATTGCACCCACCGTCACAAATGGAATAGAAAAACTACTTAGAGCAACGTGTTTACCTACTTACTAATCATCAAACATTTCGTAAAAATACACAGCATACACGAATCGAAAGACACAGATCCTGTGAATACAGACAATATTTCAGATTTTCTAAGTGTCTTACAGCGAAAACACAATAAATCGTTATATTAGCATAGCACATAGCACATAGCAGCCCAGCATTGATTCTAGCCAAAGTGAGCGATAAAAGTCAACATCGCCAAAATATATTAATTTTTTCACTAACCTTCTCAGAATTCTTCAGATGACACTCCTGTAACATCATATTACACAATCCATATAGAGTTTGATCGAAAATGTTTATATTTAGCCACCAAAATCATGGTTAGACAATGTGAAATGTAGCTCAGCTGGTCAGAAAATAACCATGTGCCACTTAGACAGTGATCTACTCTTATACATAAATACTCATAAACGTGACTAAAAAATATAGGGTGGACAGGGATTGATAGACAATTTAATTCTTAATACAATCGCGGAACTACATTTTTTAAATTATCCTTACTTTTCAATACAGTTTGCGCCAAGCGAAGCTACGTCAAAAAACATGGCGTCCTAAGCCACTAACATTTTTCGACAGAAACACGATTTATCATAATAAAAATGTCCTACTTTGAGCTGTTCTTCCATCAGTATCTTGGGCAAAGGATCCTTTCTTGGGTCCAATCGTCTTTTGGTGGAAAGCTGTCCTCTTGCCATGTGGAAATGCCATCCCTGCGTTCGGGATGAACTGGAAGCGTGCCCAGCAATTTACAGCGTTTCAGAAATAAATGTCCCAAAATCGCACTAAACGGATATAAATTGCTATAAAACGCTTTAAATTAACTACCTTATGATGTTTTTAACTCCTATAACGAGTCTTAACATGACCGGAGAAAGATTACTCCCAACACTAACGCTTGGAACAGGAGCGGGTCGGTGTCCTCCACGCGCGTTACGCACCAAGAAAAGACTTGCTAGCTACAGGGTTTTTTAATTTATAGTGCCTGTGAACGCGCAATCGACCCCATTCAAATCGTCATCACGTAAAGGCATCCAGGGGAAGACGTAAGCAGTGTCCGTATAGTCATAGCAATAACAGTGCCCTTTTAACTGACTCCAGAACAGTGGCCAAAATTTCTGAAATCTGACTCCATGTCAGGGAAATTGCTGTAGAATGGGCTCTGTTCCACTTAGAGACAAAATTTCAACTCCTATAGAAACTATAGACTGTTTTCTATCCAATAATAATAATAATATGCATATTGTACGATCAAGGATTTTGTGGGAAGCCGTTTCAAAAATTACACGATTAGCACAAATAGTCACAACAGCGCCCCCATCCTCAACAGGTTAAAGTCATCGCCTATTCAATTCCCTGTAATATATGGATCTGTTTGCACTTCATACGCCTTCCACTAGATGTCAACAGTCAGTAGAACGTGGAATGAAGTTTATGCCATGTTGTGGGACCGGATGGGAGGGGAATGAGTCAGTTGTCTGGCAGATTGCCAGTTCTTGGTCTCGCTCTTTCCTCATGTTGTCACCTTGCGTTCCATTACTTATACAGACATGAAAGAATGCTTCGATTGGAACGTTTTAGGATATAAATGATATCAACATCCTGAAGATTTATTCTCTACTGAATTTGACCAGTTTATTCGACCTGGAATATAACTTTTTGAAGTTTTCGTCCGACGTTTGCCTGCATCTGCGCGAGGGTTTGGACACGTGTACTACACATGCTAGCAACATTAGCTAATTGGACATAAGTAATGGACATTATTGAACAAAACAACGATTTATTGTGGAACTAGGATTCCTGGCACTGCATTTTGATGAAGTGAATCAAAGGTAAGGGAATATTTATGATGTAATTCCGTATTTCTGTTGACTCCAACATGGCGGAGAAATGTTGTGTATTTCTGAGCGCCGTCTCAGATTATTTAATGGTATGCTTTTCCTAAAGTTTTTAAAAAATCTGACACAGTGGTTGCATTAAGAACCAGTGTATCTTTTATTATATGTAAAACATGTATCTTTCATCAAAGTTTATGATGAGTATTTCTGTTATTTGACATGGCTCTCTGTAATTACTCCGGATATTTTGGAGGCATTTCTGAACATGGCGCCAATGTAAACCGAGATTTGTGGATATAAATATCCACATTATCGAACAAAACATAAATGTATTGTGTAACATGATGTCATAGGATGTCAGCGATTGTGTGCAGATATGTAGCGGAGTCAGGCGCAGGACACAGGTGTTGAGCAACACAACGGAGTTTACTCAAAATACAAGCAAAATTTCACATTTATTTTTTTATTTTTTTATTTTTTATTTCACCTTTATTTAACCAGGTAGGCTAGTTGAGAACAAGTTCTCATTTGCAACTGCGACCTGGCCAAGATAAAGCATAGCAGTGTGAACAGACAACAACACAGAGTTACACATGGAGTAAACAATAAACAAGTCAATAACATGGTAGAGAAAAGAGAATCTATATACAATGTGTGCAAAAGGCATGAGGTAGGCAATAAATCGAATAATTACAATTTAGCAGATTAACACTGGAGTGGTAAATCATCAGATGATCATGTGCAAGAAGAGTTACTGGTGTGCAAAAGAGCAGAAAAGTAAAATAAATAAAAGCAGTATGGGGGTGAGGTAGGTAAATTGGGTGGGTAGTTTACAGATGGACTATGTACAGCTGCAGCGATCGGTTAGCTGCTCGGATAGCAGATTTTTAAAGTTGTTGAGGGAGATAAAAGTCTCCAACTTCAGAGATTTTTGCAATTCGTTCCAGTCGCAGGCAGCAGAGAACTGGAAGGAAAGGCGTCCAAATGAGGTTTTGGCTTTAGGGACGATCAGTGAGATACACCTGCTGGAGCGCGTGCTACGGGTGGGTGTAGCCATCGTGACCAGTGAACTGAGATAAGGCGGCACTTTACCTAGCATAGCCTTGTAGATGACCTGGAGCCAGTGGGTCTGACGACGAACATGTAGCGAGGGCCAGCCGACTAGGGCATACAGGTCGCAGTGGTGGGTCGTATAAGGTGCTTTAGTAACAAAACGGATGGCACTGTGATAAACTGCATCCAGTTTGCTGAGTAGAGTATTGGAAGCTATTTTGTAGATGACATCGCCGAAGTCGAGGATCGGTAGGAGAGTCAGTTTTACTAGGGTAAGTTTGGCGGCGTGAGTGAAGGAGGCTTTGTTCCGGAATAGAAAGCCGACTCTAGATTTGATTTTGGATTGGAGATGTTTGATATGAGTCTGGAAGGAGAGTTTGCAGTCTAGCCAGACACCTAGGTACTTATAGATGTCCACATATTCTAGGTCGGAACCGTCCAGGGTGGTGATGCTAGTCGGGCGTGCGGGTGCAGGCAGCGAACGGTTGTAAAGCATGCATTTGGTTTTACTAGCGTTTAAGAGCAGTTGGAGGCCGCGGAAGGAGTGTTGTATGGCATTGAAGCTCGTTTGGAGGTTAGATAGCACAGTGTCCAGGGAAGGGCCGGAAGTATACAGAATGGTGTCGTCTGCGTAGAGGTGGATCAGGGAATCGCCCGCAGCAAGAGCAACATCATTGATGTATACAGAGAAAAGAGTCGGCCCGAGAATTGAACCCTGTGGTACCCCCATAGAGACTGCCAGAGGACCGGACAACATGCCCTCCGATTTGACACACTGAACTCTGTCTGCAAAGTAGTTGGTGAACCAGGCAAGGCAGTCATTAGAAAAACCGAGGCTATTGAGTCTGCCGATAAGAATATGGTGATTGACAGAGTCGAAAGCCTTGGCCAGGTCGATGAAGACGGCTGCACAGTAATGTCTTTTATCGATGGCGGTTATGATATCGTTTAGTACCTTGAGCGTGGCTGAGGTGCACCCGTGACCGGCTCGGAAACCGGATTGCACAGCGGAGAGGGTACGGTGGGATTCGAGATGGTCAGTGATCTGTTTGTTGACTTGGCTTTCGAAGACCTTAGCTAGGCAGGGCAGGATGGATATAGGTCTGTAACAGTTTGGGTCCAGGGTGTCTCCCCATTTGAAGAGGGGGATGACAGCGGCAGCTTTCCAATCCTTGGGGATCTCAGATGACACGAAGGAGAGGTTGAACAGGCTGGTAATAGGGGGTGCGACAATGGCGGCGGACAGTTTCAGAAATAGGGGTCCAGATTGTCAAGCCCAGCTGATTTGTATGGGTCCAGGTTTTCCAGCTCTTTCAGAACATCTGCTATCTGGATATGGGTAAAGGAGAAGCTGGGGAGGCTTGGGCGAGTAGCATGGGGGGGGGGGGGGGGGGGCTGTTGGCCAAGGTTGGAGTCGCCAGGTGGAAGGCATGGCCAGCCATTGAGAAATGTTTGTTGAAGTTTTCGGTTATCACGGAGTTATCAGTGGTGACCGTGTTATCTAGCCTCAGTGCAGTGGGCAGCTGGGAGGAGGTGCTCTTGTTTTCCATGGACTTTACAGTATCCCAGAACTTTTTGGAGTTAGAGCTACAGGATGCAAATTTCTGCTTGAAAAAGCTGGCCTTTGCTTTCCTGACTGACTGCGTGTATTGGTTCCTGACTTCCCTGAACAGTTGCATATCGCGGGGGCTCTTCGATGCTATTGCAGTTCGCCACAGGATGTTTTTGTGCTGGTCGACTGCAGTCAGGTCTGGAGTGAACCAAGGGCTATATCTGTTCTTGGTTCTGCATTTTTTGAACGGAGCATGCTTGTCTAATATGGTGAGGAAGTAACTTTTAAAGAATGACCAGGCATCCTCAACTGACGGGATGAGGTCAATATCCTTCCAGGGTACCCGGGCCAGGTCGATTAGAAAGGCCTGCTCGCAGAAGTGTTTTAGGGAGCGTTTGACAGTGATGAGGGGTGGTCGTTTGACCGTGGACCCGTGGCGGATACAGGCAATGAGGCAGTGATCGCTGAGATCTTGATTGAAGACAGCAGAGGTGTATTTGGAGGGCAAGTTGGTCAGGATAATGTCTATTAGGGTGCCCTTGTTTACGGATTTAGGGTTGTACCTGGTGGGTTCCTTGATGATTTGTGTGAGATTGAGGGCATCAAGCTTAGATTGTAGGACTGCCGGGGTGTTAAGCATATCCCAGTTTAGGTCACCTAACAGAACAAACTCTGAAGCTAGATGGGGAGCGATCAATTCACAGATGGTGTCCAGGGCACAGCTGGGAGCTGAGGGGGGTCGGTAGCAGGTGGCAACAGTGAGAGACTTATTTCTGGAGAGATTAATTTTTAAAATTAGAAGTTCGAACTGTTTGGGCATAGACTTGGAAAGTATGACAGAACTTTGCAGGCTATCTCTGCAGTAGATTGCAACTCCTCCCCCTTTGGCAGTTGTATCTTGACGGAAAGTGTTATAGTTGGGTATGGAAATCTCAGAGTTTTTGGTGGCCTTCCTAATCCAGGATTCAGACACGGCAAGGACATCAGGGTTGGCAGAGTGTGCTAAAGCGGTGAGTAAGGCAAACTTAGGGAGGAGGCTTCTGATGTTGACATGCATGAGGCCAAGGCTTTTTCGATCACAGAAGTCAACAAATGAGGGTGACTGGGGACATGCAGGGCCTGGGTTTACCTCCACATCACCCGAGGAACAGAGGAGTAGTAGGATGAGGGTGCGGCTAAAGGCTATCAAAACTGGTCGCCTAGAGCGTTGGGGACAAGGAATAAAAGGAGCAGATTTATGGGCGTGGTAGAATAGATTCTGGGCATAATGTGCAGACCAGGGTATGGTGGGGCACGGGTACAGCGGAGGCAAGCCCAGGCACTGGGTGATGATAAGAGAGGTTGTATCTCTGGACATGCTGGTCTCAATGGGTGAGGTCACCGCATGTGTGGGGGGTGGGACAAAGGAGGTATCAGAGGTACGGAGAGTGGAACTACGAGGTCCATTGCAAACCAAAACAATGATAACTAGCCTGAACAACAGTATGCAAGGCATATTGATATTTGAGAGAGACATACATTAAGGCATAAAGTGATTGCAGGTCATGATTGGGAGAGCTAGCTAAAACAACAGGTGAGATAACAGCAGCTAGTCAGCTAACACAGCAACAGAAGGTAAAAATGGCGACAACTAGGCAGAGAGGGTCGGATTAACTACACACAGATCCTGAGCTAAGGCACAGAGCCGACAGATAAAACACAAATAAACAGAATGGAGTACCATGAATTAATGGACAGTCAAGCAGGCATCAGCTATGTAGCCAAGTGATCATACTGTCCAGGGGGCAGCCGTAGATGGAGCAGAGGCCTCCACTAAGCTAGCACGCGTTTAAAGTTAGTAGCCCGGGGGGTGGTCTGCTCAGACGGAGGGGGTCTGCTCAGACGGAGGCCGGTTGAGGGCACGTCTGCAGACCAGACGTGGTCGTGTCGACAGAGAATCCAAGCCGGATAGCGATGGCGAAAGAGAGGTTGTGAATTGTAGAATTGTGTTTGCTAACTGGTGCTAGCTTCCTGGCTGCGCTAGCTGCAAGATAAGCTAGCAGTTAGCAGACCGGGGCAGGCAAGTTAGCCTTTGGGGGACGTCGCGATGGGGGGGAAGTCTGTTTTTGCCTCTTCGTGCGGTGACGTCGATAGACCAGTCGTGGAATTAGCAGGGTTCCAGGTAGCTCTTGGTAGCTAACAGGCCTAGTAGGTTAGCAGGATGGGCCTTCAGCGGGCGTCACGCCTGAGGGGCCTGTTGGAGTCCTCGGGCAGATTATGTCGGTATTCCAGTCGTAGAGGATCGGCGGGGTTCCGTGCTCCGTACCGGCAGTAAAGGGGTCCGGATATTGTACCCCAGGAGTGGGCTTCAGTGGTAGCACAGGAGCCCTAGCCGGGCTAGCTTCAGGCTAATTGGTGCTTGCTCCGGGATGTAAACGCTAGCCAGGAGTGGTCACCCGGGATTGTGGTTTGCTAGTTGCGAAGATCCAGATGAAAATGTTCAGAGTTTGCGGTAGGAATCCGGGGATATGGAGAGAAATAGGTCCGTTATGCTCTGGTTTTAGTCACGTTGTTCGAACTAGCGAGAGCTTTCCGAGCTAAAGGTTAGCTGATGACCGCTAGCAATGGTTTGCTAACTGATAGCTGGTAGGCAGTTAGCTGGCTATCTTCAGTAGATGGATTCCAGATCAGAAGTAAATAGAAATACTTTAGAAAAAAGCAGATCCACGCCACATTGGGTGAGGCGGGTTGCAGGAGAGTATTTAGAAGTTGAGGTTTAAGAAAGTATTTTTAAAAGATATGCGAAGAAAAAGATGTAAAAAGATATATACAAGGGACACGGGACACGACAGGACAAAGACGTCTACACTGCTACGCCAGCTTGGAACAAATAGGGATAATAACATAGGGATAATAACAAACACACTAGCACATACAACAACACTAACGACACAAACAATCACGGACAGAACAGAAATGTATGCCAGAGGGTTAAATAGGGAACATGATAGGGGGATTGAAACCAGGTGTGTGTAATACAGACAAAACAAAACGAAACTGAAACATGGATCGGTGGTGACTAGAAAGCCGGTGACGTCGACAGCCGAACACCACCCGAACAAGGAGAAGGGCCGACTTCGGGGGAAGCCGTGACAGTACCCCCCCTTGACGCGCGGCTCCAGCAGCGCGATGACACCGGCCTCGGGGAAGACCCGGAGGGCGAGGTGCAGGGCGATCCGGGTGGAGACTGTGAAACTCCTGTAACATTGAAGGATCGGGGAATGTCCTCCCCCGGTACCCAGCATCTCTCCTCCAGGTCGTACCCCTCCCACTCCACGAGGTACTGAAGGCCCCTCGCCCGACGCCTTGAGTCCATGATGGCTCGTACGGTATACGCCGGGACCCCCTCGATGTCCAGAGGGGGCGGAGGAATCTCCCGCACCTCAGACTGCTGGAGCGGACCAGCCACCACCGGCTTGAGGAGAGACACATGGAACGAGGGGTTAATGTGATAATCAGGGGGGAGTTGTAACCTATAACAAAACTCGGTCAGTCTCCTCAGGACTTTATGGCCCCACAAACCGCGGACCCTGCTTCCGACAGGGCAGGTGAAGGGGCAAGTTTCGGGTCGAGAGCCAGACCCGATCCCCCGGTCCATACACCGGGGCCTCACTGCGGTGGCGGTCGGCACTCGCCTTTTGCCTCCTGATGGCCCGTTGTAGCCGCACATGGGCATTGTTCCATGTCTCCTCTGAGTGCCGAAACCATTCATCCACCGCAGGAGCCTCAATCTGGCTCTGATGCCATGGTGCCAGGACCGGCTGATAACCCAGCACACACTGAAAAGGTGTTAGGTTGGTAGAGGAGTGGCGGAGGGAGTTTTAGGCCATCTCCGCCCAGGGGATGTAAACCGCCCACTCCCCCGGCCGGTCCTGGCAATAGGACCGCAGAAACCTACCCACACGCTGGTTGACTCTTTCCACCTGCCCGTTACTCTCGGGGAGGAAACCTGAGGTAAGGCTGACGAGACCCCTTCATTCTCCTCGCCGCCCAGATGTACTCCAGATTGCGGTGGTCAGTCCAAATGAAAAAAAGGTGTCTAGCCACCTCAAGCCAACGTCTCCACGCTTTCAGAGCCATGACAACAGCCAGCAACTCCCGGTCCCCCACATCATAGTTTCGCTCCGCCGGGCTGAGCTTCTTCGAAAAGAATGCACAGGGGCAGAGCTTTAGTGGCATACCCGAGCGCTGAGACAGCACAGCCCCTATCCCTGCCTCGGACGCGTCCATCTCAACTATGAATGCTAAGAAGGGATCAGGATGAGCCAGCACGGGAGCCGAGGTAAACAGAGCCTTAAGGTGACCAAAAGCCCTGTCTGCCCCAGCTGTCCACTGCAGTCGCACCGGTCCCCCCTTCAGCAGTCAGGTAATGGGAGCCGCTACCTGACCAAAACCCCGGATAAATCTCCGGTAGTAGTTGGCAAACCCTAAAAACCGCTGCACCTCCTTTACCGTGGTTGGAGTCGGCGAATTACGCACAGCTGAAATGCGGTCATTCTCCATCTCTACCCCTGACGCTGAAAAGCGGTATCCTAGGAAGGAGATGGACTGTTGGAAGAACAGACATTTCTCAGCCTTGACGTACAGGTCATGCTCCAACAGTCGACCAAGCACCCTGCGTACTAGGGACACATGCTCGGCGCGTGTAGCGGAGTATATTAGAATGTCATCTATATACACCACTACACCCTGCCCGTGCAGGTCCCTGAAAATCTCATCTACAAGGGATTGGAAGACTGATGGAGCATTCATTAACCTTTCAGTGATACCATCCCGGATCCGGGAGCATCCTCATCAAAAAAGCTGACTAGCATAGCCTAGCCTAACGGGACAAGGATATCATATAATATAATTTCATGAAATCACAAGTCCAATACAGCAAATGAAAGATAAACATCTTGTGAATCAAGCCAATATTTCCGATTTTTTAAGTGTTTTACAGCAAAAACACAATATAGAAATATATTTTTTAACCTGTTGGGGATGGGGGCGCTGTTGAGACTATTTATGCTAATTGGGTAATTTTTGAAACGGCTTCCCACAAAATCCTTGATCGTACAATATGCATATTATTATTATTATTGGATAGAAAACAGTCTATAGTTTCTATAGGAGTTGAAATTTTGTCTCTAAGTGGAACAGAGCCCATTCTACAGCAATTTCCCTGACATGGAGTCAGATTTCAGAAATGTTGGCCACTGTTCTGAAGTCAGTTAAAAGGGCACTGTTATTGCTATGACTATACGGACACTTCTTACGTCTTCCCCTGGATGCCTTTACGTGATGACGATTCCAATGGGGTCGATTGCGCGTTCACAGGCCCTATAAATGAAAAAACCCTGTAGCTAGCAAGTCTTTTCTTGCTGCGTAACGCGCGTGGAGGACACCGACCCCCTCCTGTTCCAAGCGTTAGTTTAGCCTGTTATATTTCTCCGGTCATCTTTTCACTCGTTATAGGAGTTAAAAACATCATAAGGTAGTTAATTTAAAGCGTTTTATAGCAATTTATATCCGTTTAGTGCGATTTTGGGACATTTATTTTTGAAACGATGTGAATAGTTGGGCACTCTTTTCAGTTCATCCCGAACGCAGTTGGCATTTCCACATGGCAAGAGGACAGCTTTCCACCAAAAGACGATTACTCCCAGGAAAGGATCCTTTGCCCAAGATACTGATGGAAGAACAGCTCAAGGTAGGACATTTTTATTATGATAAATCGTGTTTCTGTCGAAACATTTTAGTGGCTTAGGACGCCATGTTTTTTGACGTAGCTTCGCTTGGCGCAAACTGTATTGAAAAGTAAGGATAAATTAAAAAATGTAATTCCGCAATTGTATTAAGAATTAAATTGTCTATCAATCCCTGTCCACCCTATATTTTTTTGTCACGTTTATGAGTATTTATGTATAAGAGTAGATCACTGTCTAAGTGGCGCAAGGACATATTCTGACCAGCTGAGTTACATTTCACATTGTCTAACCATGATTTTGGTGGCTAAATATAAACGTTTTCGATCAAACTCTATATGCATTGTGTAATATGATGTTACAGGAGTGTCATCTGAAGAATTCTGAGAAGGTTAGTGAAAAAATTAATATATTTTTGGCGATGTTGACGTTATCGCTCACTTTGGCTAGAATCAATGCTGGGCTGCTATGTGCTATGTGCTATGCTAATATAACGATTTATTGTGTTTTCGCTGTAAGACACTTAGAAAATCTGAAATATTGTCTGTATTCACAGGATCTGTGTCTTTCGATTCGTGTATGCTGTGTATTTTTACGAAATGTTTGATGATTAGTAAGTAGGTAAACACGTTGCTCTAAGTAGTTTTTCTAGTCCATTTGTGATGGTGGGTGCAATTGTAACCTATGCCATCTACCTGAAATATGCACTTTTTTCTAACAAAACCTATCCCATACCATAAATATGTTATCAGACTGTCATCTGATGAGTTTTTTTGTTGGTTAGGGGCTATAAATATCTTAGTTTAGCCGAATTGGTGATGGCTACTGGTGTTGGTGGACAAATAAAAGATGGTGGATTATGCTAATGTGTTTTTAGGTAATAGATGTACATCTTTACATATTGTGTCTTCCCTGTAAAACATTTTAAAAATCGGACATGTTGACTGGATTCACAAGATCTGTGTCTTTCATTAGCTGTATTGGACTTTAATGTGTGAAAGTTAAATATTTAAAAAAAAAAATTTTTTTGAATTTCGCGGCACTGGTTTTTCAGTGGGGGGGGGGGGGGTGCCGCTAGCGCCACGCTGATCCTAGACAGGTTAACGTCCATCAGTCAATAAGATATCATTCTGACACCAAACTGATACAAACTGACACCAAACTTTGTCCAACTCTGTTAAAAGGCAACTATCACATATTTCAGAGCAGGCCCAAAATTCACAGCGCCTTCTGTTTAAACCATAATAAAAACTTAAAACACGTAGTTACATTCTAGCTGCGGGTCCAGTTCAGACATTATGTTTAGGCCTAGTTGAGGCGACCTCGAATCCCAAGTTTTGACTCAATAGGTCATTTGGAGCCCGAGCAGCGACCTTAATTGGTGCTGAAAATCCACTTTCTCTGGGCGTTACTACGGGGTCCTTGACTGAGCTATCGGACAGAAACGTTGCGGTCCGTCTCTATGGGCCAAGGCGGTTTCAATGGACCTAGTCTTACGACTCTAGGACTTTTCTAAATGTTGTCGTTTTCGTAATGGTCAAAATTAATTGAAGTTATTGCAAATATACGAGGCTGTTTCTTGGTCTGAGAACCTTCTAGAGCCACCTAACTAACCGTGCACTATCAACTTGAGCTCTATAACAGTTTTCTAAAGTTTCAGAGCTCTAGGTCTGTCGGTTCTTTGATAGTTCGAACAAAGGTAACTATTGCAGGATCTGTGTGTCTCTTAGCCCCACACTCTGTCACTCCATCCTTGCTGTGTAAGTCTGTGAGATTTTCTTGGAAATTTGATGGGATGAATGACTGATTTACAGTTCATGAGGGTTGCCTAATCACACATATGAAGTTTTGGAAAGATCTGACTTTTTTAACTCTTCGAAACAGCACCTTTGACCCCAATTATGGCACTTCCGATTGACACAGGAAGCTATAAGTAAACACATATCTTGATTGGGGTAGGTTTTCACAGAATCCTGAGTTGTAAGTCTTTACGTAAAGAACTGACTGATTTACACAGGGTTGAATGCACTATTTCTCACAAACTGCAGGTTTGGTATGGCAAAACACTTTTAGGGTGATTTTAACCACTTCCGGTTGCTCCATGGAGTTTAGAATTGACACAGGTAGACTTCATCGTGGCCTGATGGATTGTCATCAAAGACAGGTTCATAAGGAATTCATAACCCACATAGGCTTCAGGTTGAATTTAGGGGAGCAGGCAATGTATTCCTATGGGGAGAGATGTCATTGTAATCTGTGAGATGAAAAAAAACTGTTTTTACTGTTAATGGTCATGAACCTATGGTGTAAGGAAAAAAAGAACCAACCATTTATCTAACGTAATTTACGAGAAATAATTCAATGTCTGTTGATTGATGGTTAAAGAACAAAAAAATCTCAAAAAGTTATAGACACAGCTGCAGCGAGTTCAGAAGAATCTGATAAGGCAGATTTCGGAGCTCTCCTTGATTTCTGTGATTTTATGTGATTTTATGAACTCACACACACACACAGTCAGTGGGGAGTGACACAGTGTGAGGCTTACAGACACAAAGAGCTTGCAATCAAATCAAATCAAAGTTTATTTGTCATGTGCCCCGAATACAACAGGTACCTTACTGTGAAATGCTTACTTACAGGCTCTAACCAATAGTGCAAAAAAGTTATTAGGTGAACAATAGGTAAGTAAAGAAATAAAACAACAGTAAAAAGACAGTGAAAAATAACAGTAGCGAGGCTATAAAAGTAGTGAGGCTACATACAGACACCGGTTAGTCAGGCTGATTGAGGTAGTATGTACATATAGATATGGTTAAAGTGACTATGCATATATGATGAACAGAGAGTAGCAGTAGCGTAAAAGAGGGGTTGGCGGGTGGTAGGTGGCGGGGCACAATGCAGATAGCCCGGTTAGCCAATGTGCGGGAGCACTGGTTGGTCGGGCCCATTGAGGTAGTATGTACATGAATGTATAGTTAAAGTGACTATGCATATATGATAAACAGAGAGTAGCAGCAGCGTAAACAAGGGGTTGAGGTGGGAGGGGGTTACACAATGCAAATAGTCAGGGAAGCCATTTGATTACCTGTTCCAGGAGTCTTATGGCTTGGGGGTAAAAACTGTTGAGAAGCCTTTTTGTCCTAGACTTGGCACTCCGGTAGTGCTTGCCATGCGGTAGTAGAGAGAACAGTCAATGACTGTGGTGGCTGGGGTCTTTGACAATTTTTAGGGCTTCCTCTGACAACGCCTGGTGTAGAGGTCCTGGACGGCAGGCAGCTTAGCCCCAGTGATGTTCTGAGCCGTACACACTACCCTCTGTAGTGCCTTGTGGTCGGAGGCCGAGCAATTGCTGTACCAGTCAGTGATGCAATCAGTCAGGGTGCTCTCGATGTTGCAGCTGTAGAACCTTTTGAAGATCTCAGGACCCATGCCAAATCTTTTTAGTTTCCTGAGGGGGAATAGGCTTTGTTGTGCCCTCTTCACGACTGTCTTGGTGTGTTTGGACCATTCTAGGTTGTTGTTGATGTGGAAATCAAGGAACTTGAAGCTCTCAACCTGCTCCACTACAGCCGTCGATGAGAATGGGGGCATGCTCGGTCCTCCTTTTCCTGTAGTCCACAATCATCTCCTTGGTCTTGGCTACGTTGAGGGATAGGTTGTTATTATGGCACCACCGCCAGGTCTCTGACCACCTCCCTATAGGCTGTCTCGTCGTTGTCGGTGATCAGGCCTACCACTGTTGTGTCATCTGCAAACTTAATGATGGTGTTGGAGTCGTGCCTAGCCATGCAGTCGTGGGTGAACAGGGAGTACAGGAGGGGACTGAGCACGCACCTCTGGGGAACTCCAGTGTTGAGGATCAGCATGGCAGAAGTGTTGCTACCTACCCTCACCACCTGGGGGGTATGCAAATTGGAGTGGGTCTAGGGTTTCTGGGATAACAGTGTTGATGTGAGCCATTACCAGCCTTTCAAAGCACTTCATGGCTACAGGCGTGAGTGCTATGGGTCTGTAGTCATTTAGGCAGGTGGCCTTTGTGTTCTTGGGCACAGGGACTATGGTGGTCTGCTTGAAACATGTTGATATTACAGACTCAATCGGGGACATGCTGAAAAAAAATGTTTCCCTCTGGTTGCACCTTTAACATGTTGATAGAAATTTGGTAGAAATTATTTATGTTTCCCTGCATTAATGTCTCCGGCCACTAGGAGCGCCGCCTCTGGGTGAGTTGTTTGCTGTTTGCTTATTTCCTTATACAGCTGACTGAGTGTGGAATTATTGCCGGCATCTGTCTGTGGTGATAAATAAACAGAAAAGTATAGCTGAAAACTCTAAGCAAGTAGTGTAGCCTACAATTTATCACAATATACTGTACTTTAGGCGAGCAAAATCTAGAAACTTACTTAGATTGCAAAAGTTACCTGCGTTCGAACTATCAAAGAACCGTCAGACCTAGAGCTCTGAAACTGTATATACAGTGGGGAGAACAAGTATTTGAAACCCTACCGATTTTGCAGGTTTTCCTACTTACAAAGCATGTAGAGGTCTGTAATTTTTGTCATAGGTACACTTCAACTGAGAAACAGAATCTAAAACAAAAATCCAGAAAATCACATTGTATGATTTTTAAGTAATTAATTTGCATTTTATTGCATGACATAAGAATTTGATCACCTACCAACCAGTAAGAAATCCAGCTCTTACAGACCTGTTAGTTTTCTTTAAGAAGCCCTCCTGTTCTCCACTCATTACCTGTATTAACTGCACCTGTTTGAACTCGTTACCTGTATAAAAGACACCTGTCCACACACTCAGTCAAACAGACTCCAACCTCTCCACAATGGCCAAGACCAGAGAGCTGTGTAAGGACATCAGGGATAAAATTGTAGACCTGCACAAGGCTGGGATGGGCTACAGGACAATAGGCAAGCAGCTTGGTGAGAAGGCAACAACTGTTGGCGCAATTATTAGAAAATGGAAGAAGTTCAAGATGACGGTCAATCACCCTCGGTCTGGGGCTCCATGCAAGATCTCACCTCGTGGGGCATCAATGATCATGAGGAAGGTGAGGGATCAGCCCAGAACTACACGGCAGGACCTGGTCAATGACCTGAAGAGAGCTGGGACCACAGTCTCAAAGAAAACCATTAGTAACACACTACGCCGTCATGGATTAAAATTCTGCAGCGCACGCAAGGTCCCCCTGCTCAAGCCAGTGCATGTCCAGGCCCGTCTGAAGTTTGCCAATGACCATCTGGATGATCCAGAGGAGGAATGGGAGGAAGGTCATGTGGTCTGATGAGACAAAAATAGAGCTTGTTGGTCTAAACTCCAATCGCCGTGTTTGGAGGAAGAAGGATGAGTACAACCCCAAGAACCCCATCCCAACCGTGAAGCATGGAGGTGGAAACATCATTCATCATGTGGATGCTTTTCTGCAAAGGGGACAGGACGACTGCACCGTATTGAGGGGAGGATCGATGGGGCCATGTATCGCGAGATCTTGGCCAAAAACCTCCTTCCCTCAGTAAGAGCATTGAAGATGGGTCGTGGCTGGGTCTTCCAGCATGACAACGACCCGAAACACACAGCCAGGGCAACTAACGAGTGGCTCCGTAAGAAGCATCTCAAGGTCCTGGAGTGGCCTAGCCAGTCTCCAGACCTGAACCCAATAGAAAATCTTTGGAGGGAGCTGAAAGTCCGTATTGGCCAGCGACAGCCCCGAAACCTGGAGGATCTGGAGCAGGTCTGTATGGAGGAGGGGACCAAAATCCCTGCTGCAGTGTGTGCAAACCTGGTCAAGAACTACAGGAAACGTATGATCTCTGTAATTGCAAGCAAAGGTTTCTGTACCAAATATTAAGTTCTGCTTTTCTGAGGTATCAAATACTTATGTCATGCAATAAAATGCAAATTAATTACTTAAAAATCATACAATGTGAGTTTCTGGTTTTTGATAAAAATTACAGACCTATACATGCTTTGTAAGTAGGAAAACCTGCAAAATCGGCAGTGTATCAAATACTTCTTCTCCCCACTGTACATGTTCTAGAGCTTAAGTCGATAGTGCACGGTGAGTTATGTGGCTCTAGAAGGTTCTCAGGCCGAGAAAAAGCCTTGTCCATTTGCAATGATTTCAATTCATTTTGATCAATGCGAAAATGATGACATTTAGAAATGTCCCAGAATCACAAGAATAGGTGCATTGAAACTGCCTCGGCCCATAGAGACGGAGCCTAAAGTTTCTGTCTGATAGCTCATTCCGGGACCCCGTAGCAACGCCGGGAAAAAGTGAACTTTCAGCACTAATTAAGGTCGCTGCTCAGGCTCCAAATGACCAATCGAGCCAAAACTCAGGGTCGCCTCAGCTAGGCCTACACATAATGTCAGTACTGGACCTGCAGCTAGAACGTGTTTTAAGTTTTTATTATGGTTTCAACAGAAGGCGCAGTGAATTTTGGCTGGTTCTGAAACATGAGATAGTTGGCTTCTAAACAAGTTGGACAAAGTGGGTTCGGTGTCAGTCTGTGTCAGTTTGGTGTCAGAATGATATCTTATTGACTGATGGACGTTGACTTGATGGCTGACTTTTGTCCGTTTGCAATAAGTTTAAACAGTGATGAACCATCACCAAATTGACAGGTTGAAATCAACACCAACGAGCGATGGAGAGGAACCACTATCACTGCCTGGACATCCCGAGTTCAAAGGGCCAGTCAATTAGGCATTTCTGCAGTATATTAGAGCATGTCAAATTCGTGATGGTAAATGCCCATTGCAAGTCATTGCAAATGGACAGCTGTGCACCTGGTAATGTGAACGGGTTACAAGGAGCACATTTTAAAAATGTTTTTTAATGCCTTTAGAGGGGTGAAAGGTCCATGGCTGGGTAGGGAGCACCCTCCACCCGTCCCCATCCAATAGGGGGCACACCTGGTCATTTTGGACGTTTTTCACAAAATCTTTAAAAAATGACAGTCTCACTTCTCTCACATTGCACCAACGAGCGATGGAGAGGAACCACTATCACTGCGAGGCCATCCGGAGTTCAACGGGCAAGTCAATTGGGCATTTCTGCAGTATATTAGAGCATGTCAAACTCGTGATGGTAAATGCCCGTTGTAAGACATCTTTAAGAGTGTGTTTTTCTAACTGCCATCCAGTCCCTGCTGAGAGGCCACAGAGTTAGTGAAAACAACCAGGTCTGACAGATCTCTACTCAGCTTCATCATCTTCCTCGTCCTCCCTCCCCTACAGCAAGAAGAAAAGACAGAAAGAGTATGAAGGAGGAGAAGTAGAATGGAGGAAGAGGCAGAGTAGAATGGAGGAAGAGGCAGAGTAGAATGGAGGAAGAGGCAGAGTAGATAGGAGAAAGAGGCAGAGAGTAGAATGAATGAAGAGACAGAGAGTAGAATGGATGAAGAGACAGAGTGTAGAATAGGGAAAGAGGCAGAGGGTAGAATGGGGGAAGTTGCTTAGGGTAGAATGGAGGAAGAGGCATATGGTAGAATGGGGAAAGAGGCATAGAGTAGAATGGGGAAAGAGGCATATAGTAGAATGGGGAAAGAGGCAAAGAGTAGAATGGGGAAAGAGGCTTAGGGTAGAATGGAGGAAGAAGCATATGGTAGAATGGGGAAAGAGGCATAGAGTAGAATGGGGAAAGAGGCATAGGGTAGAATGGGGAAAGAGGCATAGGGTAGAATGGGGAAGGAGGCAAAGAGTAGAATGGAGAAGAGGCATAGGGTGGAATGGGGAAAGAGGCATAGAGTAGAATGGGGAAAGAGGTATAGGGTAGAATGGGGAAAGAGGTATAGGGTAGAATGGGGAAAGAGGTATAGGGTAGAATGGGGAAAGAGGCATAGGGTAGAATGGGGAAAGAGGCTGAGTAGTGGGGAGAGGCATGGGTAGAATGGGGAAAGAGGCATAGGGTAGAATGGGGAAAGAGGTATAGGGTAGAATGGGGAAAGAGGCATAGGGTAGAATGGGGAAAGAGGCATAGGGTAGAATGGGAAAAGAGGCATAGAGTAGAATGGGGAAGAGGCATAGGGTAGAATGGGGAAAGAGGCATAGGGTAGATTTGGGAAAGAGGCATAGGGTAGAATGGGGAAA
>NW_026602017.1:0-27373 GCF_029448725.1 Salvelinus fontinalis
AATCGGACACTGTGGTGGGATTAACAAGAAGTGTATCTTTAAAATGGTGTGAAATACTTGTATGTTTGAGGAATTTTAATTATGAGATTTCTGATGTTTGAATTTGGCGCCCTGCACTTTCACTGGCTGTTGTCATTCCGTTAGCGGGATCTCAGACCAAAGAGGATAATTATGGATGAAATCTTCATCCCTGAAAAGATTGATATCCTGGAGGAGACAGTGCAGGAGGAGGTACATGCAAATCCATGTTATTTCTAAGGCTATTGTTTATTACAAGACACAATCTGTCAACCCTGAGGCCATTTTTGGATATAAAAGGACAATATACTGTATATGCTCCCGAATGGCGCAGCAGTCTAAGGCACTGCATCTCAGTGCAAATTGTGTCACTGGAGTCTCTGATTTGATTCCAGGCTTCATCACATCTGTCTGGTGATTGGGAGAGGCCCATAGGGCGGTGCACAATTGGCCCAGCGTCATCCAGGTTTGGTCGTGGTAAGCCGTCATTGTAAATAAGAATTTGTTCTTAACTGGCTTCACCAGTTAAATATATATATTTTTTTTTTACTGATTCTTGAATCTGACTATAGCCCAATAGATTACTTAATTGTTTTCTACCAACAGGAAATAACAGTTAGTCAGTGGTGTAAAGTCTTTAAGTAAAAATACTTTAAAGTACTACTTAAGTCGTTTTTTGGAGTATTTGTACTTTACTTTATATTTAGGTCAACTTTTACTTCAATACATTCCTAAAGAAAATTATTTACTTTTTACCCCCTACATTTTCCATGACACCCAGAAGTACTTGTTACATTTTGAATGCTTAAAACTTCTTAGTGATCCCTTCCCGCTCGAATCCAGGTAACAGGATTGATTTGACAACATCCAGTGAAATTGTAGCGTGCCAAATTCAAAAACAGAAATACTCATAATAAAAATTCACAAATAATACATGTGTAATAAATCAAAATAAAGCTTAACTTCTTGTTAATCCAGCCGCAGTGTCAGATTTCAAAAAGGCTTTATGGCGAAAGCAGACCATGCGATTATCTGAGGACAGCACCCCGCATACCAACACATGATAATCATATTTCAACCAGGCAGGTGCTACACAAAAGTCAGAAATACCAATATAATTCATGCCTTATCTTTGAAGATCTTCTTCTGTTTGCATTCCAAAATGTCCCAGAAACATCACAAATGGCCCTTTTGTTCGATTAATTCCTTCTTTATATCCCCAAAATGTCAATTTATTTGGCGCATTTGATTCAGAAAATACACCGGTTCCAACTCGCCCAACATGACTACAAAGTATCTATTAAGTTACCTGTAAACTTGGTCCAAACATTTCAAACAACTTTCCTAATCCAACCTTAGGTTGAAACATAAATAACATAACCTAAAACATAAATAATCAATAATATGTAAGATGGGATAAACTGTGTTCAACACCGGATGAAAACAAAGTGAAGCGCGTTCCAGGTTGTGCGCATCAATAGACTTGAGTCCACCTGGAGTGACACATGGAAAGAACAGAGCTATTTCTTCATTTATCAAAAGAAAAACATCAACCAAATTCTAAAGACTGTTGACATCTAGTGGAGCTCATACGAACTGCAAGGAGATTCCTATTATAAAGGGTTTACCAAAGAAACCTAATGGAAAACAGATTGACCTCAAAAAACAAAACAAAAAATCCCTGGATGGATTGTGCTCGGGGTTTCGCCTGCCAAATCAGTTCTGTTATACTCACAGACATTATTCTATCTAAATCTACCAATAATATGCATATCCTAGCTTCTGGGCATGAGTAGAAGGCAGTTTACTTTGGGCACACTTTTCATCCGGACGTGAAAATACTGTCCCCTATCCCTAAGAACAAGATAGGAAAATTGTCCAATTCACGCACTTATCAAGAGAACGTCCCTGGTCATCTCTACTGCCTCTGATCTGGTGGACTCACTAAACACAAATGCATCTTTTATAATGATGTCTGAGTGTTGGAGTGTGCCCCTGGCGATCCATAAGTGTTTATAACAAGAAAATGGTGCTATCGGCTTTGCTTCATATAAGGATTTTGAAATGATTTACACTTTTACATTTGATACTTAAGTATATTCAGAACCAAATACTTTTTGACTTTTAACCAAGTAGTATTTTACTGGGTGAATTCCACTTTTACTTGAGTAACTTTCCATAAAGGTATCTATACTTTTACTTAAGTATTACAATTGGGTACTTTTTTCCACCACTGAGGTTAGTTCAGCATGCCAAGCTGACCCCTGGATGCAGTGTTCTGTGCTGGATAAGAGGTTCCCCGGGACCATCGCTAAAGACCTCGGGGCCCAGCTAGATTGCGCGCACGACCATCAGTATACAACCGAGTCCTGCCCCTATATGCCACAGATGGAGCTGACGTAGAGTGAGATTGAGATCAGTCATGACCATAACATCAGTGAAGACCGTAATCAACACAGTACAAGCCAAGATATACTATTGATCTTAACAATACTATTAACAAGGCAGGTCGTACAGGCCCTAGAGCTCAGAACAGACTATATGCGGTGCACAGTACTACATAGAGCCATGACTTCATTGAACTCTATTCCACATAAGGTAACTGATGCAAGCAGTAGAATCCACTTTTTAAAAACTTGTAAAAATACACCTTATGGAACAACGGGGACTGTGAAGAGACACACACAAAGGTACAGGCATATGCAAACGCGTACGTTGTGATATTGTTGTATGGTGGTATTAAACATTTTGTATTGTGGATATGTAGTGGTGTAATTAGCATTTTATTTTTTGTTTGATATGTAATGTAAGTGCTTTAATATGTTTGGACCCCAGGACAAATGAATGGTGCCTTGGCAGCAGCTAATGGGGATCCCTAACAAATACAAATACAAATGTGAATCCTCTTCTTGTTTCAATGAAACTTGTAAAATGTAACGGTCCTGACCTGTTTTATGTTGTTTTTGTATGTGTTTTTGGTCAGGGCGTGTGTTTTGGGTGGGCAGTCTATGTTTTGTATTTCTAGGTTGGTTTTTGTGTTCGGCCTGGTATGATTCTCAATTAGAGACAGGTGTGTATCGTTTGTCTCTAATTGAGAGTCATACTAAGGCAGCCAGGGTTTCACTGGGGTTTTGTGGGTGTTTGTTCCTGTGTCAACACAGGACGGTTGAAGGTTAGTCACATTTGTTGTTTTGTAGTTTTGTAGTGTCTTGTTTGCTGTTGTCATTAAAAGATGGCTTATTTCCCTCAATCCGCATCTTGGTCCTATCCATGCTCCTCCTCGTCTAAGGGGGAGAACAACAATGACTGCCTTTACATAAAAACACCTTAATAGCCCTGTAATTGTTTCCATTTCCATGTACCCAGTTCCCCTTGAATAAAGGCATCTGCCAAATGGCATATATTATCAAAGTCTCCTCTGCCAACTAGCTGCCCAGTGTAGTTACCATTCCTTTCCAATAGATGGCAGCCAAAGCTAGTTGAAGTCACTTCTCTAGCGACAGGGACACAGGGTTAGTGCACGTTGAAAGTAGTGGTATCTTCATTGCAAGTTTATCCGGTTACGCATCAAGCTGTTGTTATAGTGGACAAGCTAACTAATACTATTTTTACATAAGGCGCAGGCATTAGTTCCGTAGATTTACTAAATGAACTGGTTTTATTCAAATTCAAACCATATGTAAATGCCTATTGCTTCTCGGTATGTGTGCCTAAGGGAAGAAACGTTGCATGCAGGGAGGACACTCCTTACACCTCGTGAACTGGCGATAAACTGCCAGCCTGTACACTGTGCAAACGAAATCATAAGAAAAGTTAGTCTGATACCGAAACTAAATCACAATGTATTTATAATGAGCATGCCCCATTATCGGTTAGAATGAGATTGCATGAATCATGATGCTGTCTGCGATTTGATCTACAAATGTCTAATCAAAAGGTGAATGTGTTACCATCGTGCTATATAATTCTGATGATATATATTGAGCACCTACCCACTAGTGATATTAACCTTGAACAATCTATAATCAAGCACAATTTCAGCAATTATTTAACTGGCATACCGGCTGCTGACTGGTCGGGTAACAAAAAATGTCAGAAAATTTTACCCAATTTTGGTCATGTTATTCATGGTACTTTTTAGCCCATATGCACTTTGTGCCATTTTTCAGTCTGCTACTGGGTTATCTTCAGACGACTCCCCTGAAATGTGCATCATAGAGCAGAACAACTGGCACATTTCTGTTCACATTTCAATATTAGTAACATATTAGTTTGTAGTGGCAGCGGTTCGGTCTGGACAGTCTGTTGTGTTATAAAACCTCTACGAAATTAGGAAGTCTGCGACAGAGATCAAATCAAATTTGATTTGAAACATGCACCAAAATGCTTACTTATAAGCCCTTAGCCAACAATGCAGTTCAAGAAATAGAGTTAAGAAAATATTTACAAAATAAACCAAAATAAAAAAAATCTCACCGGCTATATACATGGAGCACCAGTACCGAGTCAATGTGCGGGGTGTAATGACTTGCCCTTTGGGTGAGGATAATAGGTGCCCCCCCCTCTCTCTCCCTCCACAGTTTTATGACTGTCTTAAATACCTGCAGGAAAACTCTTTCTCCCACTCTTTTAGGAAATTAAATCCCTTTGTTAACAGAGAGAGAGAGATGTACGGTAACATCAAATGGTTTAATAATGAAACAACATTTCTGTATTCCAAACAGTTGGAAGGGTGATGTAACTAAGGACAGTTTGCGCTGTTCTGTGAAGGGAGTTGTACACAGCGTTGTACGAGATCTTCAGTTTCTTGGCAATTTCTCGCATGAAATAGCCTTCATTTCTCAGAACAAGAATAGACTGATGCGTTTCAGAAGAAAGTTCTTTGTTTCTGTCCATTTTGAGCCTGTAATCAAACCCACAAATGCTGATGCTCCAGATACTCAACTAGTCTAAAGAAGTCCAGTTGTATTGCGTCTTTAATCAGAACAACAGTTTTCAGCTGTGCTAACATATTAGCATTTTTTTCTCCTAATGATCAATTGGCCTTTTAAAATGATCAACTTCGATTAGCTAACACAACGTGCCATTGGAACACAGGAGTGATGGTTGTTGATAAGGTCAATGTAGATATTCCATAAAAAAATCTGCCATTTCCAGCTACAATAGTCGTTTACAACACTAACAATGGCTACACTGTATTTCTGATCAATTTGATGTTATTTTAATGTTTTTCATTTAAAAAACAAGGACATTTCTGACCCCAAACTTTTGAACAGTAGTGTATGCAGTGGGTCTATTCTGTCTTTCCTGCTCTTTATCTGTCCCACCCCTTTCCATTGTCTACCAAGCCATCATATTGGGTTTAGTCCAGTAGGGACTTTTCATTGCATTATGCAGTAATCAATGTGTAAGCTATTCTGTTTGGGTGTGTATGTAATTCTGTGTTATTATTAAGTTAGTTAGTAAAATAAATAATTAAGACAATTTGTATATCGCTGATTCATCATTTATGCTAGGGTTTGTACAGATATCGAAGGATTTTGCGACATTCAGAATGAGACTGATAGAAAGTAACAATTAATGAATGACTGATTGATTACTGAAATATAAGATCTTTATATCTTTAAGAGTTCATTCGGAAAACGGTAACTCGTTAAATAAACTTTTTATGTGTTGCCCCAAGATTGCTAATGTGTTAACTGTTACAGGATTAATTTAATCATCGTAATAGTTAAACATAGTTAATTGATTTGATAAAACAATCGTCATAATATTAATGACACGACAGGGGGTACAGGTTAGTCAAAGTAATTTGTAAAGTGACTATGCATAGATAATCAACAGCAATTAGCAGTAGTGTAAAAACAAAGATCAATGTAAATAGTCAAGGTGGCCATTTGATTAATTGTTCAGCAGTCTTATGACTTGGGGGTAGAAAATGTTTAGGATCCTTTGGTCCTAGACTTATGCGGTAGCAGAGAGAACAGTCTATGATTTGGGTGATTGTAGTCCTTGGCAATTTTTTTAGGCCTTCCACTGACACCGACTAGCATATAGGTCCTGGATGGCAGGAAGCTTGGCCCCAGTGATGTACTGGGCCGTACGCTCTACCCTCTATAGCGCCATATGGTCAGATGCCGAGCCATTGCCATACCAGGTGGTAATGCAAATGGTCAGGATGCTCTCGATGGTGCAGCTGTAGAACTCTTTCAGGATTTGGGGACCCATGCCAAATCTTTTCAGTCTCCTGAGGGGGGAAAAGGTATTGTCATGCCCTCTTCACAACTGTCTTGGTGTATTTGGACCATCATACTTCATTGGTGATGTGGACGCCAAGGAACTTGAAACTCTCGACCCGCTCCACTTAAACCCCGTCGATGTTAATAGGGGCCTGGCCTGTTCGGCCCTCATTTTCCTATTGTCCACGATCAGCTCCGTTGTCTTGCTCACATTGAGGCAGAGGTTGTTGTCCTGGTACCACACTGCCAGGTCTCTGACCTCCTCCCTATAGGCTGTCTCATTGTTGTTATCAGAACTCAGGATAAGACCCACATGCAGACAGCTAGAGTCACAGATGTTTATTGACCAAAACAGGGGGCAGGCAAAAGACAGGTCAAAGGTAAGCAGAGGTCCATAATCCAGGGCAGAGAATATAAGGCACACAACAGCAGGCAGACTTGGTGGTCAGGACAGGCAGAGGTTCGTAAACGGGTCAGAGTCAAGGCAGGTACAGAACGGCAGGCAGGCCGAATGGTCAGAACCGGGGAAAATTGGGAAACAGAACTTAAGTAAGCAGGGAGATGGGAAATCACGATGATAAGACCTGACAAGACAAGACGAACTGGAAACAGAGAAACAGAGAACACAGGTATAAATAATGAGGAAGAAGAGCGACACCTGGATGGCGGTGGAGACACGCACAAAGACAGGTGAAACAGATGAGGGTGTGACAGTTGTTGGTGATCAGGCCTACCACTGATGTGTTGTCAGCATACTTAATGATGGTGTTGGAGTCATGCTTGGCCACGCAGTCGTGGGTGAAGAGGGAGTACAGGAGGGGACTAAGCACGCACCCATGAGGGGCCCCACCACCTGGGATGGGGCCCCTCATAGGGATATTGAATGTCAAACCAAATTGACCATCATGGGCATTACGATCAGGCAGCTGAGTTCCAAATTAATGATTACTTGGGTGCTGCCAGCTGTGGGCATGTGGTCAGGAGACTGACTTTATGACCAGAATTATCCTATTTACACTTTGCAGTACATTTTTACAAGGGAATAAATGTTTCTGACCCATATTGATGCCACATTGCTTTTTAGGTGCAGTAGATAAATCTAGATAAATCTTCTTCAGGATCGGTGTCCCTTCCACAGGACAGTTGAGCTAACGTAGGCTAATGCGATTAGCATGAGGTTGTAAGTAACAAGACAATTTCCCAGGACATAGACATATCTGATATTGGCAGAAAGCTTAAATGCTTGTTAATCTAACTGCACTGTCCATTATACAGTAGCTAATACAGTGAAAAATACCATGCTATTATTTGAGGAGAGTGCACAATTTTGAACATGAAAAGTTATTAATAAACAAATTAGGCACATTTAAGCAGTATTGATACAACATTTTGAACCGAAATACAATGGTTCATTGGATCAGTCTAAAACTTTGAACATACACTGATGCCATCTAGTGGCCAAAATCTAAATTGCAGCTGGGCTGGAATAATACATTATGGCCTTTCTTTTGCATTTCAAAGATGGTACAAAAAAAAATACAAAAAAACTTTTTATTTTTTTTACCAGATTTATTGTGTTATATTTTACTACATTCCTTTCACATTTCCATAAACTTCAAAGTGTTTACTTTCAAATGGTACCAAGAATATGCATATCCTTGCTTCAGGGCCTGCGTTACAGGCAGTTAGACTTAGGTATGTCATTTTAGGCGAAATTTGAAAAAAAGAGGCTAATCCTTTAAGAGGTTTTAAGCTTATTCAGCCTTTGTGTTAGTTCTCGAAACGGAGCCAGTTAAGTTATTAGATGTGAGTTACTGTCTCGTATATTTCTGGCCATGGGGTTTTATTAATTCTCTCTCTCTCTCACACGCACGCACGCACGCACGCACGCACGCACGCACGCACGCACGCACGCACGCACGCACGCACGCACGCACGCACGCACACACACACACACACACACACACACACACACACACACACACACACACACACACACACACACACACACACACACACACACACACACACACACTCCATCATTATGATGAATAGGAAACAGAGAGACAAAGAGAAAGATCTTTCCTCTGCCTTTTTGTCGCTCTATTTTATCATGGGAATCACCTCATTTAGACTGAGCACTGCTCTATTCATCTGTTATTGTTGTGGGCAAAATCAATTTCCTCCCGGCACCATGTGTGCATATGCGTCATATAGCTACTCACTATTGTGCATGTGCAGGCACACATGCATGCACGCCTGCAAGAATACATGCACATACAAACATTCAAACAAACACACACACACACAAACCCTATTCAGAATTGTTGTTGCTGTGAACAATTCAGTATTCTCCCTTTTAAAAAAAGATCTACATTGGCCATGCAAATTATAATGTAAAGTGTAATTTCTCAAAGTATTATCCTCACCACAAAGCATAGAAACACTGGCAACAACTCCTCTACTCCTGTATGCATTCATGTGTTGTGTTCCCTTCCATGTCAGGAGAGTGAAAGTCCTTGACAGGGGATGTTGTACTGGAAGCTTAAGGAGATAACACATGATAACACACACACACACACACACACACACACACACAAACACACACACACATGCAGGGAAACACATACACACACACCAAATGACATGATGATATTTCATAATTGAGCCGGATCAATAACAATATACACAGATATTATTCCCTACGTAGAGCACTACTTTTGACCAGAGCCTTATGGGCTCTGGTCATAAGTAGTGCACTACATAGGGAATAGGAAACCATTTGAGTCGCAACGACCTGCCAGTGTATGGGAATCTTTGGAGGATGGTGTGAAAGCCATGGCAGGCATCTCACGGTAATACGACATGACAGCCTTCACCTTGGATGATAGAGACGGGAAGAAAACTATAAAATGCTTATAAATATCTTATAAAGTCACTATGGGGATGGGGAATAGGAGAAGGCAGGATGTGGGGAGGGTGTATATTTGTACCACTGTGTGAGGTTTACCTGTTTTTTTACTGGTTGTATATTGCCTGTGTGTTCTGTGTGTGTGTGTGTGTGTGTGTTGTCAATGGTTGAATGCTGTTGCAGTTCTGTTGCAGGGGATAATATCACGCTACTCAAATGGAATAGAGGATGGTGTGTGTGAGTGACTGTGGCACTCTGTGACGTTTCTCTGTGTTTTTTCTGGTTGTTTTTGAATGTGTGTGTGTGTGCGTGTGTTTGTGTGTGTGTTTGTGTATGTTGTCAACGGTTGAATGCGTTTGGGTCTGTTATCACTCTACTGGAGTATAGGCGTGTGTGTGTGTGTGTGCCACTGTGTGAGGTTTACATTGCCTCGCAAATGTCTTCACCCCCCTTGGCCTTTTTCCAATTTGTTGCATTACAACCTGTAATTGAGACTGGGACAGAGGTTCACCTTCCAGCATGCATGTTGTGTAAATACAATTATACAAGCCCCCCCAAAATCTATTTTAATTCCAGGGTGTAAGGCAACAAAATGGTAAAAATGCCAAGGGGTGAATACTTTTGCATTTGTGTTTTTACTGGTTGTATATTTGCTTGTTTTTGTGCGCGTGCATGTGTGTCTCCTTGCTGTTGACATACAGAGAGACGACGACGACAGCGGTAGTCTCAGCCCACTGACAAGCTGGCGGATAGTTGGCAGATGCTGCCACAGAGTGAAGAAGGGGTGCTAAGTAGAAGGTATCAGCAGACATCAGCTCTGTGTTTGTGTGCGTGTGTTTCTCTGTGTGTTATTGCTGTGTGTGTGTGTGTGCTCCCACAGCTGAGTGGCAGTGTGAGTGGGAGAGAGGCCTTGCTGACTGAGCAGGCCACACCACACTGAGCTGTAGTATCAGACGTAAAGACAAAGATCATTTTGGCTAGCCAACAGCCTAGGTGGGGAAAAACCCACACAAAAATCCACACAAAACACAGTTCCTTTGTTAGTATGATAATTATATAATGTACTTTGCTGAACAATGGGCTTGAAGTCAAATCCAATAATAATGCAGAAGATAAATCAGATATTACAACTACATTTGTCCAATACGCTTAACAATGAAGAACACATTGCGTTAGCCTCCGGTTAGCCCGGGGAAGGTTTGAAAAACCAAGCAGTTTGTGCATGAGGGTGGTATGGATTAATTATTGGATGTGGGTTGGTGAAGATCGCTATTAAGCATAGAGATGCTTTTTTGAGTACAGTGTGTTTGTAACTGTAGGTTCTAACTAAATGCTTCTAACTGTATAGTCCTAGCTGTGTGGTTCTAATTGTGTGGTTCTAGCAATAAGGGTTATTAACCTCTCTTGGGTAGGGGGCAGTAATTTCACATCCAGATGAAAAGCGTGCCCAGAGTAAACTGCCTACTACTCAGGCCCAGATGCTAGGATATGCATATTATTAGTAGATTTGGTTAGAAAACACTGAATTTTCTAAAACTGTTTGAATGATGTCTGTGAGTATAACAGAACTCATATGGCAAGCAAAAACCTAAGAAAACATCCAACTAGGAAGTGGGAAATCTGAGGTTTGTAGTTTTTCAACTCTTTGCTTATCCAAGATACAGTGAAAATTGGGTCATTGCACTTCCTATGGCTTCCACAAGATGTCAACAGTCTTTAGAACCTTACTTGAGGCTTCTACTGTGAAGTGGGGGCGAATGAGAAGGGATTGAGGTCTTCCAGAGTGCCACGAGTTGACCATGTGCGTTCATGTGAGAGAGTTAGCTTGCGTTCCATTGCATTTCCTCTTCCTCTTCTCATAAATTGAAGATTTAAGTTAAAAACATCCTAAAGATTGATTCTATACATCGTTTGACATGTTTCTACGGACTGTAATGGATCTTTTGACTTTTCGTCTGCACCTACCGATCGCGCGACATGCATTTTGATTAGTGGGCTAAACGCGCTAACAAAAAGGAGTTATTTGGACATAATTGATGGACTTCATCGAACAAAACAAACATTTATTGTTGAACTGGGATTCCTGGGAGTGCATTCTGATGAAGATCATCAAAGGTAAGTGCATATTTCTAATGCTATTCTGACATCTGTTGACTACACAACATGGCGGATATCTCTTTGGGTTGTGTTGGTCTCTGAGCGCTGTACTCAGATTATTGCATGGTGTGCTTTTCCTGTAAAGTTTTTTTGAAATCTGACACAGCGGTTGCATTAAAGAGAAGTGGATCTAAAATTCCATACATAACAGTTGTATCTTAGCAATGTTTATTATGAGTATTTCTGTAAATTGATGTGGCTCTCTGCAAATTCATCGGATGTTTTGGAACTACTGAACATAACGAGCCAATGTAAACTCAGATTTTTGGATCATAGGGCCTCCCGGCAAAAAGCTGTCATATCGTAATATCAACGTCCATTTTTGGTTGAGTTGTCAACAAATCTGAATTCTACTTAAAATAAAACAAACCCTTGAAATCCTGGCATTGATTTGTGGTTGAAATCTGTTTAAAATGAATGTATTATTGACCATTTTTTGCGGCATTGGCCGCTGATTGGCTGAATACCCGGGGCGTGAGGTGGTTGGCGTTGTCAACAAAGCAGCATGACAGAAATACGATTCCAAGTTTCCGGCTAGTTTTGTTGAGAAGATATATAAAGTGATCTGTGCATTTGAACAACAGCATTGTCCCGTTCCTGACCTGTTTTCTTTTGTCTTGTATTTATTTAGTTGGTCAGGGCGTGAGTTGGGTGGGTTTGTCTATGTGTGATTTTATATGTTGGGATGTTTGTGTTCGGCCGGGTATGATTCTCAATCAGAGGCAGCTGTCAATCGTTGTCCCTAATTGAGAATCATACTTAGGCAGCCTGGGTTTCACGTGTGTGTTGTGGGTGTTTGTTTCCGTGTTTGTATTCGTGCCACACAGGACTGCTGTCAGTTGTTTCATTTTGTTATTTTGTTTCATGTTAGTGTTCAGTTTCGATTTAATAAATTATCATGAGCACTACCCACTCTGCGTGTTGGTCCGATCCATGCTCCTCCTCGTCTGAGGAGGAGAATGACTATGACGACCGTTACAAGCATAAATACACCTATTTCACTTTTGTATGCCAACAACCAAATGACAACTGCTGCACATGCTGCCACTGTTTTGAACAGATTAGATTATACTATTTATAATGGGAAGCCAGCTCACGAACGAACGAGTGCCAATACAAGAGCAGAACCAGAAGTTCTGAACGGACGCACATTTGAGTGCCCCAGGACGGTCCATTTCCTTTGTGCTGTTATAATTTATGCTATTGGGCAGTTCAATCAAAGCAATGTTCACATTCCCATGCACCCAGGGAGCCGGAGCAGGTAATCACTGAGGGGTAGAGAAGTAAGTAATTGAAGAGCTTGTTTTGAAAAATATATTTTTCAAACTGGAAATTTAACACATTTAGTGTACTTACAGTTTTTAAACATAATCCATGAATTATATAATATACAGTACCAGTCAAAAGTTTGGACACACCTACTCATTAAAGGGTTTTTCTTTATTTGACTATTTTTCTACTATACTACATTGTAGAATAATAGTGAAGACATCAAAACTATGAAATAACACATATGGAATCATGTAGTAACCAAAAAAGTGTTAGACACATCAAAATATAAATGCATTTTTGGCAGAAATGCCTTCTCGAACATGTGAACTTTCATGTGCCTCAATAACAAACTTGTATGCCATCTGTAAATACAAATAAAATTGTTAAATTATGAGCCTAGTTGGTTTAGCCACAGAAAAAGCAGGCAACCTTCCCGCTAGCTACAATGGTTATTCCTTTAAAAGTTGCGTCATACTGCAGCAAAGCTTGCAGGGTGCCTGCAGAAATCTATGGCACGTTATTTAAGTGTCAGCCATTGTTGCCATTAATGCTAGTTTGACCACCAGAGGGAATCTTTGAGAAGTTGTTATTGAAATGACATGGACCTGTAGACAATAGTTCTGTTTACTGTTGCTGTTTTAGAGTAACTTACTTATTGACGTACACGCCTACTTCAATATACAGTATATCAATCATTCATACAATTTTACATGTCATCACAAAGCATCAATGTCTTTAAATACATTCAAGCATTTTAGTTATAAAATGAAATAACATAAGGAGCTTTGAATATTTAAACAATGAATAAACCTCAACATGTCGGCTAAAGTGATTTAATTCAGGAATGCAGTTGAATGTTTTTAAAATTAGGAAAATATGGTGCTGTACAACGTGACCGGTCGGAGGTAGGCCTAGGCTACTGAGTGACTGCGAGTGAAGAGCAAAATAATCCTAACATTTCCACACCTTAATGGTAGGCTAACCATGTCCCAAACGGAGGTTCATTGAAAATAAAAATGTATTGATTTTTCAAGACCAGTCCCCATGCTTGTCTCAGAGGTGCACAAAACAGTGCTGAAATAGTTGACCACAAGCGGGTAGGCTATTGCTTCAAATCCTATTATAACAATTGGATGACTTTGAAAGTTTCAGTAAGCAAGAATTTGTTGCCTTCATTAGCCTACTTTATTCAAATGTTTATGTTATTTAGTGATATTTATTCCCATAGTAATGCATTATGGATCCATCCAGATGTGATTAGAAAACAGTGCATTTGGTGGGCTATGAAGACATGGGAGAAGTGACATGCCTCACAACCACCCATGAATACAAATAAAGTCCCTAAACTCGGCAAGAGTCTATTATCCTGCTGATAGCCGTTCAAGGGTGGAAGGTTTCTTTTGTATTCTTAAAATAACTCCAGCACAGAGAAGAGAAAGGAGCCTTAAATAATTAAACAATGAATAAACCGCATCATGTCAGCTAAAGCGATTGAATTCACAAATGCATTTGACTGTTTATAATATTGTCCATCAACCAAAAACACAGAAGCTGGCTTGATGAAAACTATGTCCATTTCGTCTGTTGTCTTTGGGTCGCAATGTCATTTTTTTCTCAGATAAACAGCTCGTTTTTAATGGTAACTGTGTTAAGGGTGGAGTTTGGGGTGGGGTGGGGAGTACTGGAGAGGTGTGACTCCAGGTTACAATAGGCCGTAAGTATACAGCAGATGTAGCACCATGACCAGGATCTCTATTCATCATTTAAGTGAGCAGAAAAGGGCTTTCAGGGGGAATGGAAAATCTACTGGAGACATTTCAAAAATACTATTAGACTTGGGGATTATGTAGCTGAGTAGTTGAAATAAAAATCTGCATTTTGAAAAAACATTTTTATCATTGTTTTATTAACGAAAGCATAAATAAGTTTGTACATTATATTCTTTATCCAACATTTTGCAGTTGCGTGAGGTTTGGAGTTGGAAATGTTTGACTTTAGAGTACTTCATTAATACACTACTGTAAATAAAACAAATCATCTACGGTGGACAAATATATTATTGAATTCGCTAAAAAAATACAAACATAATTTTCAATGTTATACTAACAAGTGGTTGCTATGATGAATAATCCAATAATAATTGGTATGACACGGCTCTCGGAATTCATTAAGAGGCTTCATTCTTCAATATGTTTTAAATGCTCCAGGACCACCAACATTTTTTTTTGGACTGATGTAGGACTCTAGTGCCAGAGAAGAGAGACTCTCAGACTGAAAACACCTCCATTAACACCTCCACCTCCACCAATAGATCAGCATTCTTACTCCACCTTGTGATAGTGTGGTGCAATGACATAATGCCACCATCTACCACTAACAGTCACGGCATAAGCGAAAAACTTTTAAAGGTAGAAACACTGGCTGAGATAACGTGTGGGCTGCACATGCCGAGAGATGAGTTTGGATTGGTCTGCCATATAGCATGCTTCTGTCTATTTGAGCTGGTCAGTATGTCTAGGTAATCCTGTCTGAACATGGCTTTTTTTTAAATGTATCGCATAATAAAACTGCCTAAGCCTAATGTCAAGTTAAAGTGTACTGTTACCTTGCTAAAGTTAGCTGGCTGGCTCGCAAGCTAACATTACGTGTATGCTCTCCACTTTCTGGAAGACCGAGTTGTGAAATCAGTGGAATTCGAGTATGATAGCTAAGGAGATGGAGAAAACACCTGTCTCCGGATTACATCTTCAAACTAAGGGCAACCACGGCATCTGACAGGAGACGCGTCCGTCCATGATGTATACGGGTAAGATAGTCTAAATAGCTACATTTTCAGATATTACATGTTTCTTATTTTGACTAAAAGTGGTTTTATTTCAAGTTAAAGTGTACTGCTAGCTAGCTAGCTAACGTTAGCTGGCTGGCTTGCAAGCAAATGTTATGTGTATGATCTTATTATTCATATCTCAGACCTATTTGCTTGACTAGTTATTGCCTAATGTTAGCTAGCTAACATTGAACCTGGTTGTCATGAGTTGGGATTATGGTTAATCGTTTAGCTAGTTAGCTACATGTCTTTATAAAAGGCTCTCATTTGAGTGTGCCAGATTACAGAATAACTGATGAATTTACGAACGCTCAACATCCGTTGAATATGGCCGGGGTCAGCAAACGTCAGCAAAAAAGCATAAGTTTGTTGTTGCCAGCAGCACAGTTACAGTCACCAACGCTCTGGATAACATGAAAACAGCCTAACCAGCTCTGCTAGGGCGTGTAAAATGGTCAGAGTGGGGTATTCTCTCATCATGTGTCTGGAAGTAGCTAGCAAGCTAGCCAATGTTAGCCAGTTAGCTCGGGTGCTTGACTGTTGTTGTGAGGTCAGAACGTTCAGATTAACCCTACTCATTGGCCAGAACATCCAGTGTGCGCTCTGAACGCTCCGAGAGCGAAATGCTCTGAATTTACGAACAGAAAATGTGACACACTGGATAACATAAAAGCCTAACCTGCTCTGCTAGGGTGATTAATGTTCAGTGAGCTGTTCTCTCATTTGTGTCTGGAAGTAGCTAGCAAGTTAGCTTGGGTGCTTGACTGCTGTTAGTATAGAACGCTCAGAACCCTTAAAGAGATTGGTGGGGCTAAAGCTTAATTCTTCTGGCTGCAAGCCCGACGTCGGTACACTTATGACAACAGCCAGCTCAAGTGCAGGGCGCGAAATTCAAAATATATATTTTTTAAATATTTTACTTTTACCGCCTCAGAAACCCGGATCCGGGATCCCCCCCCACCCCCCCACCCCCACACTGATTAGCATCGCTAGCATAGCGTCACATTTAAATAGTAGCATCTAAATATCATTAAATCACAAGTCCAAGACACCAAATGAAAGATACAGATCTTGTGAATAAAGTCACCATTTCAGATTTTTAAAATGTTTTACAGGGAAGACAAAATATGTAAATCTATTAGCTAACCATGTTAGCAAAAGACACCCTTTTTCTTTGTCCACCATTTTTTCTCAACACCAGTAGCTATCACCAATTCGGCTAAACTAAGATATTGATAGCCACTAACCAAGAAAAAACCTCATCAGATGACAGTCTGATAACATATTTATGGTATAGGATAGGTTTTGTTAGAAAAATGTGCATATTTCAGGTATAAATCATAGTTTGCAATTGCAGCCACCAACACAAATCTCACAAAAGCGACTAGAATTAATACAGAGAGCAACGTGTATGACCAATTTACTCATCATAAAACATTTCATAAAAATAGACAAAGCATAGCAATGGAAAGACACAGATCTTGTGATTTCAGACAATATTTCAGATTTTCTAAGCGTTTTACAGCGAAAACACAATAAATCGATAAGTTAGCATACCACATGTGCAAACGTCACCCCAGCATGAATTCAAGCCAAAGGGAGCGATATCGTTATCATCGCCAAAAGATATACATTTTTTCACTAACCTTTTCAGAATTCTTCCGATGACACTCCTGTAACATCATATTACAACATACATATATTGTTTGTTCGAAAATGTGCATATTTAGCCATAAAAAAACGTGGTTATACAATGAAAATAGTAGCAAATCAAGCCTCAACATGTCGGACGCCATCTTTCATAGTGATCTAGTTTAATCGAAAGCTAATCATATACTTGACTAAAAAATACAGGGTTGACAGGAATCGAAAGACAAATTAGTTCTTAATGCAATCGCTGATTTACATTTCTAAAATTATCCTTACTGTGCAATACAGGGTTCGCCAAGCGAAGCTATAGCAAACAAAATGGCGGATATATGCGTTTAAAATATTTCGACAGAACAACGATTTATCATATTAAATATTTCTTACTATGAGGTGATTTTCCATCAGATTCTTGGGCAATGCATCCTTTCTTGGGTCTAATCTTCTTTTGGTCGAAAGATGTCCTCTGTCCGTCGAAATGCCCACTAACGTTCGACCGGGACCCCGAAATGTGCCCAAAGCTTCAAAGAGCATCACATAGAAATTCCTCAATCGCACTAAACGGATATAAATTGCTATAAAACGGTTTAAATTAACTACGTTATGATGTTTCTAACTCCTATATCGAATTAAATTACAGACGGATACATTTCACGTTGATAACCGAGCCTCTGAAAATGGCATCCCGAAGTCCTCTTCTGCGTAATGGCCAGAGTCGAAAGGGGGGCTACCCTCACTCCTTGGCCTTTTATAACCTCTGAGAGCTACGCAGAAAGCCCATTCCACTTCTCATTGGTTACTGACATCCAGGGGAAGGCGGGTGCAGTTCATGTCGTTCCATAGGATATACACAGACTTTCAAAACTGATCTGAAATCAGAGCTTCGCTCTCAGACCATCGCAGTACCTGTCATGGATTTCGCTGTAGAAAGAGTTCTGGGTCACCCACAGACAAAATTCCAACGGCTATAGAAACTAGAGAGTGTTTTCTATCCAATAGAATTAATCATATGCATATTGTACGATCAAGAATTGAGCACGAGGCAGTTTAATTTGGCGACACCCAGAAATAAAAAATGCTAATTGCGCCACCTATTGACAAAAGGTTAACTTTCACACATTAACAAGTCCAATACAGCAAATGAAAGGTACACATCTTGTGAATCCAGCCAACATGTCCGATTTTTAAAATGTTTTACAGCGAAAACAGCACGTATATTTATGTTAGCTCACAACCAAATACAAAGAAGGACAGACATTTTTCACAGCACAGGTAGCATGCACAAAGCCAACCTAACTAACCAAGAACCAACCAAACTAACCAACAAACAACTTCATCAGATGACAGTCTTATAACATGTTATTCAATAAATCTATGTTTTGTTTGAAAAATGTGCATATTTCAGGTATAAATCATAGTTTACATTGCAGCTACAATCAGAAATTGCACCGAAAGCAGACAGAATAATTACAGACACCAACGTCAAATACCTAATTACTCATCATAAAACATTTCTGAAAAATACATAGTGTACAGCAAATGAAAGACAGGCATCTTGTGATTCCAGCCAATATTTCCGATTTATTAAGTGTTTTAGAGCGAAAACAAAATATAGCGTTATATTAGCTTACCACAATAGCCAGAAAGACATGCCATTTCCCAGTAGCAAAAGGTTAGCGATCGTAACAAACAAGCAAAATATATATAATTTTTGACTAACCTTGATATTCTTCATCAGATGACAGTCCTATAACATCAGGTTGTACATACACTTATGTTTTGTTCGAAAATTTGCATATTTAGAGCTGAAATCAGTGGTTACACATTGTGCTAACTTAGCTACTTTTTCCACAACGTCTAAACAGCAACGATATTTTTCTGACACGTTTTCGGACACACATATTCTGACCAAATAGCTATTCATAAACATAACTAAAAAATACATGGTGTATAGGAAATGATAGATCCATTAGTTCTTAATGAAATCACAGTGTTAGAATTCTAAAAAATAACTTCATTACGACATCCAGCTTCGGTATAGCTGAGTACCCAAACGTTGGGCGCCGACGACTAGTTCACATGCACGGCAGATATATGAAATAGCATCATAAAATGTTTCTCACTTTTGGTGATCTTCCATCAGAATGTTGGACAAGGTGTCCTTTGTCAAGAACAATTGTTGTTTGGAATTAGAACGTTCATTTTCCCTCTTGAATTAGCAAGCGCGCTAGCCTAGTGGCACAAAGCTCTCCATGTCAACAAACGGAAGAGAACGGAACACGGCAAAACTCCCGAAAAATGTTCAATAATCTGATGAAACTATATTGAAAAAACATTCTTTACAATGATATGGTCACATGTATCAAATAAAATCAAAGCCGGAGAGATTAGTCGTCCATAATGGCAGCTAAACAGAAGGGAAATCCAAGTACCCTTTCGCGCCTCCAGAAAACAGGAACTAGGCGGGCACGTCATACAAAGAGCCTGTATTCCACTTCAGACCAAGATAAACACGGAATTTCTTCTCTCACCGCCTCTTGACATCCAGGGGAAGGTCTATGAAGTGCACGTATACTCTTACGTATCATGCCCATTTATAGGCAGGAAGTAGAACAGAGCTCCAATTTCAGACTTTCCACTTCCTGGTCAGGAAGTTTGTGCCAAATGAGTTCTGTTTGACTCACAGATATAATTCAAACGGTTTTAGAAACTAGAGAGTGTTTTCTATCCAATAGTAATAATAATATGCATATTGTACGAGCAAGAATTGAGTACGAGGCCGTTTGAAATGGGCACCTTTTATCTGGCTACTCAATACTGCCCCTGCAGCCCAAACAGGTTAAGAGGGTGTGAACGGTGCTGAATGGGTGTAGACAAAGAAGGGCTCTCCAGTAGTAGCACCAAAATATGCAACTTTCAAAGCAAAACTACTTTCCCATTGTTCCTCAACTGTAGTGTATGATATACCATTTTGTAGCTTTGAGTCTCTACTTGTATCCAATGTAAAAACACAATTTCAAATGTCGCTACGTAAGACCGTAAATAAAGAAAAACCCTTGAATGTGTAGGTGTGTCCAAACTTTTGACTGGTACTGTATATATTTTTAAAATATAAATATTTTGGACCAAACACAAAGGAATTAGGTGCCGCCCCTAATTCCTTTGTGGGCGAGCCACTGCTGATTTCAACCCAAGATTCCAATGACTTTCAAAGCTACAGTAGTATGTTGACAGATGACATTGATAGAATATTAGTTCAACATATTTTTGCCCGGGGGGAATTTTACTGAGATATCTCTGTGTCTGTGTAGTTGCGTGTTGGTTTAGTGATGTATTTTAGGTGAGGCTATTTATGCCCCCTAAAAAACAAGCAAACAAATGAAAGACAAGGCCCTCTCCATCAAGTTGCCATGTTCAGTCAGTACTAATCCTATTGCTTTCCTAACCTTTACGCTGTGTATCCTAGACTAATATAATGGCCTTTCTTCCTTTGATGGAACATTTCACCCGATTAAACATCTCCCAGAGGATTTGGGAGGGCTCCTCTGCATTTAATTCCCTAGCAGTCCACATTATTGATCACAGGAGTTTCCCACCTCAGCTTGGTGCCTCATTTAGGCCACTTTCATTGTTATAAAATAAAAACCATGACACCAACCTGGATTGAACGTGGGTTGAAACTGGGGCATGCTCAGTTTTTACAAACTCTCTCTCACACACAAACACTCACACAAATAGGCATGCAGGAAGGCAAGTATACGCACCCATACACACTCACACATGCAGGCACAGGCACACACACACACACACACACACACACACACACACACACACACACACACACACACACACACACACACACACACACACACACACACACACACACACACACACACACACACACACACACACACACACACTGGATACTCTCTCTGTCTCAATCCCCCCCATATCGGCATTGACTCCCCCCCTCACCCCCTTTCCTTCAATCTCAGCACAATAGCTACAGAGACTGTCGTCCAAATGTGTGTGACAGGCCCGAGGAGAGCCCATTGTTTGAGCATTAATACAGACACTGTCAGCAGAGGCGATCAGCCCCTCATTAACATCATCAATAAACCTGACAATCACACAGACACGGCTAGAGAAGCTGAGAAGTCACTGTTCAAAATGGAGGACAGCCATTGACTATGACACCACAGATTGTCAGACTACTCCTTCCTAATATGCTTTGTTTGTTCGTTTATTCGTTCATCCCTCCTTCCTTCGTTCATCCATCCTTCCTTCCGTCCTTCCTTCATTAAATTAATCACTGATCTGACATGGCTTAACTGGTGGACACAAAGCAGTGGACACCTTGCTATGGCCTAACCAATCGTGTTAGATCACTAATTACTTCAAGGCAAGCTGTAAAGGATGTATTTCTAAAGTCTTACATTTTACATTTCATGAAATTAAATTAAATGTAAAGTCTTTGAACAGGTCCCTTGTCTCAGTCTCCATCCTACTTACCTTAAATGCACGTTTTAATCCTAACCTTGGAGCATTAATCCTAAACATGACCCTAAATTAGTGTCTTGAGAGGGATAAATATTCCAACTTGGGATTAGCATAGGCTCTTGAGGAACTCATACATCTCTGTTAGCCTCATAGAAGCAACAAAACTATAAGTGTTCAACCTTAACTTTGGCACAGGCGTGTCGCTAGCGACCCACCTCGACAACATCCGGTGAAATTGCAGAGCGCCAAATTCAAATTACAGAAATAGTAATAATAAAATTCAGGAAAATAAAAGTGTTATACATCGGTTAAAAGATGAACTTCTTGTTAATCCAGCCGCTTTGTCAGATTTCAAAAAGGCTTTAAGGCGAAAGCATAACATGAGATTATCTAAGGACAGCACCCAGCACACAAAAGCATACAAACATTTTCCAACCAAGCAAAGGAATCACGAAAGTCAATAAAATAGCAATAAATAGCAATAAAATAAATCACTTACCTTTGAAGATCTTCATCTGGTTGCAATCACAACGATCCCAGGAACAAAATAAAAAAATTATATCCCAAAAACTCAGTTTTCTTGGCGCGTTTTGTTCAGTAACCCACTGGCTCAAAGGCGGTCAAAACATGCAGACGAATACATCCTAATAGTACCACTAAAGTTCGTTGAAACATGTCAAACGATGTTTATAAATAATCCTCGGGGTGTCAATTATCTAAATAATTGATCATATTTCACGCACACAGTCACACGCGCAAACCAGTACTGCCTGCTTCCCCAGTCCCCTAACCAAAAGGTATTTTTCTTCATCGTTTTTCAGAAAACAAGCCTGAAACCATGTCTAAAGACTGTTGACATCTAATGGAAGACATAGGAACTGCAATCTGGGCCCTAACCAATTACATAGTCAATAGGCATTCAATGGAAAACCACCGACATCAAAAAAATCCCACTTCCTGGATGGATTTTCCTCAGATTATCGCCTGCCATATCAGTTCTGTTATACTCACAGACATTATTTTAACAGTTTTAGAAACTTCATATTGTTTTCTATCCAATGCTGCCAAGTATATGCATATTCTAGCTTCTGGGCCTGAGTAACAGGCAGTTTACTTTGGGCACGTCATTCATCTGAATTTCCAAATACTGCCCCCTGTCACTAAAAAGTTAACATGTGATGACATTACAACAGAACAGATGAACAGGAATGGCATTTACCTAACTGGTGTCCAAAAAAGGTTGATATTAAAGCTACGCCCCTACGAAGCCATGCCTCCACACCAGGGTTCCTCCAGGTACCCGTTGCTACATTGAACCAGTAGAGGTTCCTCCAAGAACCCTCAACTAACCAAAGGTGCAAATATGAACCATTGACGAGCAATGGTTCCTTGAGGATCTCCAGGGTTCCTCGCGTCACCACTAATTCTACGAGTGTACATGCAACCTACTCCACTCTGCAATTTTCCAGAAAACACACAATGCATCGCACATAGTCATTATGAGGCAATGAGTATAACAAGGTACCGGCAACACCCTGTATGAACTGTTTAAACGAACAACACAACAACACCTAAAATAGAAAGTGAGCAGTCTAACGAACGCAGCCCGGCTGCGCATGATCCATCGCTAATGAGTGGGACCTTGGATACAGATTTGTTCTCTTGCCGGTTAGAAACCGGCACGCAAAAGGAAAATGACAGTGATTAGTGCATGCATTTTGAAAACAAAGCAGCCAAATGTGTGGTAAACAAAAAAACGACAACTAAATACAAGCACCCCTTGATAGTTGATGGCTATTTAGCTGCGTCTCGGATGCCTCTGACTCTCTGAACTACACGTGCCCCTATAACTCTCTGAACTATGCAAGTTTCCATTAACTTGAAGTTTACTTAGCCCCGAGGGAGAATTGTTGCTGGGCTGACGATGACAATACGTAGCAACATATGGACAACATTATGAATACGTAACCTTAGGCTACTTAGATGGTTTTAATTAACAATCATTTTGATCCAAATGTGCAAATTGTCCAAACAGATCCTCAAGGTAGATGGATTATTTTAAATATGTTATTGGACAATAAACAGATATCCTCTCTGGGATATGTGGGACGGTAGCGTCCCACCTGGCCAACATCCAGTGAAAATGCAGAGCGCCAAATTCAAATAAATTACTATAAAAATGTAACTTTCATGAAATCACACATTCAATATACCACATTAAAGCTACACTTGTTGTGAATCCAGCCAACATGTCAGGTTTCAAAAATGCTTTACGGCAAAAGCAAACAATGCTATTATCTGAGGATAGCACCCAAGCAAACAATCACAGACCATCATATTTCAACCCTCCCGGCGCGACACAAAGCACAGAAATAAGGATATAAGTCATGCCTTACCTTTGACGAGCTTCTTCTGTTGGCACTCCAATATGTCCCAAAAACATAACAAATAGTCCTTTTGTTCGATTAATTCTGTCGATATATATCCAAAATGAACATTTTATTTGGCGCGTTTGATCCAGAAAAACACTGGTTCCAACTTGTACAACGTGACTACAAAATATCTCAAAAGTTAACTGTAAGCGTGGTCCAAACATTTCAAACTACTTTTGTAATAGAACTTTAGGTGTTTTTCAACGTAAATAATCGATAAAATTGAAGACGGGATGATCTGTGTTCAATACCGGAGGAAAACAATGTATAGCATGCTTTCTGGTCACACGCCTCTAACAAACAGTACACTTCACTGGAGCCTCATTCTGAACATGGCTACTTCTTCATTTCTCAAAGGAAAAACCTCAACCAATTTCTAAAGATTGTGGACATCCAGTGGAAGATATAGGAACTGCAGGAAGGTCCCTTAGAAATCTGGATACCCAATGAAATATAATTGAAAAGAGAGTGACCTCAATTTTTTTTATTTCTGAATGGTTTGTCCTCGGGGTTTTGCCTGCCAAATAAGTTCTGTTATAGTCACAGACATGATTCAAACAGTTTTAGAAACTTCAGTGTTTTCAATCCAATGCCAATAATAATACGCATATCTTATCATCTGGGACTGAGTAGGAGGCAGTTTATTATGGGCACGCTTTTCATCCAAACGTGAAAATGCTGCCCCCTATCCCAGAGAAGATATGGCTTATTAACCTATACGGTCCGAATAATAATGATCCAAGCTTCTTTGAAAATATATATAAGAAGAAATCAACTCTATACAAGCAACACTAGACTCTATTATTATGGTGGGAGATTTTAATACGGTCTTAAATACCTCTATGGACCGGAAAGGAAATTACACTACAAACTATCACCCACGGGCACTTAAGGAAATCATGAATGTCATGGATATATTGGAATTTGTGGATATATGGAGACTTAAACACCCTGACCTAGTGAGATATACATGGCGGAGGCTTAATCAAGCTAATCATCTTGACTCCTTTCTTATGCCATTCTCTCTGGCACCAAAAGTTTAAAAAGTGTTGATAGGGGACAGAATGCGGTCGGATCATCACATAATTGGCATATATATATTACTCTTACAGAATTTCCACGTGGGCGAGGATATTGGAAATTTAATTAAAGTTTACTAGATGATACATTGTTTAGAACTAGGACAGAATAATTTATAACTGACTTTTTCAGACATAACATACGTACAGCAGATCCCCGTATTGTATGGGACACTTTTAAGCGTGCCTTTAGAGGCCATGCAATTCAGTACTCATCTATAAAACAAAAGCAATTTAGATTAAAAGAGCCCATATTAACAAAGGAAATTGAAGGACTAACAGTACAGTTAGATAGCAATAAAAACGGTACCATAGAGGCACAGAATAAGTTAGAGGAAAAACAAAAATAAATGGAGGAACTTATTCAAGAAAGATCCAGTGTAATATATTATAAAGAATAAAGAGAACTGGATGGAAAATGTACAAAATTCTTTTTCAATCTTCAATATAGAAATGCTACCAAATTTTTTTTTTTTACTTGTTACAAATGATGGAGTCAGGCTTGATTCACCAAATTATATTTTGAAAGAGGAAGTAAAGTACTTTAAGAATATGTTTTCGGTTCAGGCTCCTCCATCTCCACGAACTGAAACTAATTGTATGGATTTTTTTCCTAATAATAATGTAAAATTTACATCTGTACAGAAAGACTCATGTAATGGCCAAATTAGAGAGGAGGAACTGCTTGATGCAATTGGGGTCTTTAACCTGTCTAGGATCAGCGTGGCGCTAGCGGCACACCCCCCCCCCCCCCGCTGAAAAACCAGTGCCGCGAAATTCAAAAAAAATATTTTTTTTAAATATTTAACTTTCACACATTAAAGTCCAATACAGCTAATGAAAGACACAGATCTTGTGAATCCAGTCAACTTGTCCGATTTTTAAAATGTTTTACAGGGAAGACACAATATGTAAAGATGTACATCTATTACCTAAAAACACATTAGCATAATCCACCATCTTTTATTTGTCCACCAACACCAGTAGCCATCACCAATTCGGCTAAACTAAGATATTTATAGCCCCTAACCAACAAAAAAACTCATTAGATGACAGTCTGATAACATATTTATGGTATGGGATAGGTTTTGTTAGAAAAAAGTGCATATTTCAGGTAGATGGCATAGGTTACAATTGCACCCACCGTCACAAATGGAATAGAAAAACTACTTAGAGCAACGTGTTTACCTACTTACTAATCATCAAACATTTCGTAAAAATACACAGCATACACGAATCGAAAGACACAGATCCTGTGAATACAGACAATATTTCAGATTTTCTAAGTGTCTTACAGCGAAAACACAATAAATCGTTATATTAGCATAGCACATAGCACATAGCAGCCCAGCATTGATTCTAGCCAAAGTGAGTGATAAAAGTCAACATCGCCAAAAGATATTAATTTTTTCACTAACCTTCTCAGAATTCTTCCGATGACACTCCTGTAACATCATATTACACAATACATATAGAGTTTGATCGAAAACGTTTATATTTAGCCACCAAAATCATGGTTAGACAATGTGAAATGTAGACAAGCTGGTCAGAAAATGTCCTTGCGCCACTTAGACAGTGATCTACTCTTATACATAAATACTCATAAACGTGACTAAAAAATATAGGGTGGACAGGGATTGATAGACAATTTAATTCTTAATACAATTGCATAATTACATTTTTTTATTTATCCTTACTTTTCAATACAGTTTGCGCCAAGCGAAGCTACGTCAAAAAACATGGCGTCCTAAGCCACTAAAATGTTTCGACAGAAACACGATTTATCATAATAAAAATGTCCTACCTTGAGCTGTTCTTCCATCAGTATCTTGGGCAAAGGATCCTTTCTTGGGAGCAATCGTCTTTTGGTGGAAAGCTGTCCTCTTGCCATGTGGAAATGCCAACTGCGTTCGGGATGAACTGAAAAGCGTGCCCAACTATTCACATCGTTGCAAAAATAAATGTCCCAAAATCGCACTAAACGGATATAAATTGCTATAAAACGCTTTAAATCAACTACCTTATGATGTTTTTAACTCCTATAACGAGTGAAAAGATGACCGGAGAAATATAACAGGCTAAACTAACGCTTGGAACAGGAGGGGGTCGGTGTCCTCCACGCGCGTTACGCAGCAAGAAAAGACTTGCTAGCTACAGGGTTTTTTCATTTGTAGTGCCTGTGAACGCGCAATCGACCCCATTGGAATCGTCATCACGTAAAGGCATCCAGGGGAAGACGTAAGAAGTGTCCGTATAGTCATAGCAATAGCAGTGCCCTTTTAACCTGTTGG
>NW_026602018.1:0-27352 GCF_029448725.1 Salvelinus fontinalis
TGCATTTCAATTAACAGGTGTTCCTTGTTGAAAGTTCATTTGTGGAATTTCTGTCCTTCGTAATGCGTTTGAGCCAATCAGTTGTGCTGTGACAAGGTAGTGGTGGTATACAGAAGATAGCCCTATTTGGTTAAAGACCAAGTCCATATTATGGCAAGAACCGCCCAAATAAGCAAATAGAAACGACAGTGCATCATTACTTTAAGACATGAAGGTCAGTCAATCTGGAAAATGTAAGAACTTTGAAAGTTCAGCTGCAAAAACCATCAAGCGCTATGATGAAACTGGCTCTCATGAAGACCGCCAGAGGAAAGGAAGACCCAGAGTTCCCTCTGCTGTAGAGAATAAGTTCATTAGTTTCAGTAACTGCACCTCAGATTGCAGCCCAAATAAATGCTTCACAGACTTCAAGTAAGAAACGCATCTCAACATCAACTGTTCAGAGGAGACTGTGTGAATCAGGCCTTCATGGTCGAATTGCTGCAAAGAAACCACTAAGGAGAAGAGACTTGCTTGGGCCAAGAAACATGAGCAATAGACATTAGACCAGTGGAAATCTGTCATTTGGTCTGATGAGTCCAAATTTGAGATTTTTGGTTCCAACCACCGTGTCTTTCTGAGACGCAGAGTAGGTGAACGGATGATCTCCGCATGTGTGGTTCCCACTGTGAAGTGTGGAGGAGTGACGGGTGGGGGTGCTTTTACTGGTGACACTGTCAGTGATTTATTTAGAATTCATGGCACACTTAACCAGCATGGCTACCACAGCATTCTGCAGCGATACGCCAGCCCATCTGGTTTTCACTTAGTGGGACTATCATTTATTTTTCAGTAGGACAATGGCCCAACACACCTCCAGGCTGTGTAAGGGCTATTTGAACAAGAAGGAGAGTGATGGAGTGCTGCATCAGATGACCTGGCCTCCACAATCACCCGATCTCAACTGAGTTTAATTGGTTTGGGATGAGTGGGACCGCAGAGTGAAGGAAAAGCAGCCAACAAGTGCTCAGCATATGTGGGAACTCCTTCAAGACTGTTGGACAAGCATTCCAGGTGAAGCTGGTTGAGAGAATGCCAAGAATGTGCAAAGCTGTCATCAAGGCAAAGGATGGCTACTTTGAATAATCTAAAATATATGTTGATTTGTTTAACACTTTTTTTGGTTACTACATGATTTCATATGTGTTTTTTCATAGTGTTGATGTCTTCACTATTATTCTACAATGTAGAAAATAGTAAAAATGTTTAAAAAATCCTTGAATGAGTAGGTGCGTCCAAATTTTTGACTGGTACTGTATGTCATCAAGGCCAATATCTCCCGTCCCAATCTCATAACTATGCACAGTGCATTCGGAAAGTATTCAGACCCTTTGACTTTTTCCATATTTTGTTACATTACAGCCTTATTCTAAAATGGATTCATAATGACATTACAATACCCCATAATGACAAAGCAAAAACCGGTTTGTAGAAATACCCATTTAAATAACTGTTCAGACCCTTTACTCAGTACTTTGTTGAAACACCTTTGGCAGCGATTATAGCCTTTTTGGGTATGACGCTACAAGCTTGGCACATACATTCCAGAGACTTGTCCCGACGCAACTCCTGCATTGTCTTGTCTGTGTGCTTAGGGTCGTTGTCCTGTTGGAAGGTGAACTTTCGCCCCAGTCTGAGATCCCTGAGCTTTCTGGAGCAGGTTTTCATCAAGGATCTCTCTGTACTTTGCTCCGTTCATCTTTCCCTGGATCCTGACCAGTCTTCCAGTCCCTGTCGCTGAAAAACATCTGCCACCACCAAGCTTCACCGTAGGAATGGTGCCAGGTTTCCTCCAGATGTGGCGCTTGGCATTCAGGCCAAATAGTTCAATCTTGGTTTAATCAAAACCAGAGAATCTTGTTTTTCATGGTCTGAGAGTCCTTTATGTGCCTTTTGGCAAACCAAGCGGGCTGCGATGTGCCTTTTACTGAGGAGTGGCTTCCGTCTGGCCACTCTACAGAGATGCTTGTCCTTCTGGAAGGTTCTCTCATCTCCACAGAGGAACTCTGGAGCGCTTTCAGGGTGACCATCGGTTTCTTGGTCACCTCCCTGACCAAGGCCCTTCTCCCTCGATTGCTCCATTTGGCCGGGCGACCAGCTCTAGATGGAGGCCACTGTGTTCTTGGGGACCTTCAATGCTGCAGAAATGTTTTGGTATGCTTCCCCAGATCTGTGCCTCGACACAATCCTGTCTCGGAGCTTTACGGGCAATTCCTTCAACCTCATGGCTTGGTTTTTGCTCTGACATGCACTGTCAACTGTGGGAGCTTGTATAGACAGGTCTGTGCCTTTTCAAATCATGTCCAATCAATTGAATTTCTCACAGGTGGACTCCAATAAAGTTGTATTAACATCTCAAGAATGATCAGTGGAAACAGGATGCACCTGAGCTCAATTTCAAGTGTCATAGCAAAGGGTCTGAATACTTATGTAAATAAGATATTAAAGTAGTTTTTTTTATATAAATTTGCAAACATTTCTAAAAACCTGTTTTTGCTGTGTCATTATGGGTTGTTGTGTGTAGATTGATAATGAAAATGTTGTATTTCATCAATTTTATAATAAGGCTGTAACGTAACAAAATGTGGAAAAAAGTCAAGGGGTCTGAATACTTTCTGAATGCACTGTACAGTATGTCATCATGGCCAATATCTCCCATCCCAACCTCATGATTAACTATGTCATCAAGGCCAATATCTCCCATCCCAACCTCATGATTAACTATGTCATCAAGGCCAATATCTCCTGTCCCAACCTCATGATTAACTATGTCATCAAGGCCAATATCTCCTGTCCCAACCTCATGATTAACTATGTCATCAAGGCCAATATCTCCTGTCCCAACCTCATGATTAACTATGTCATCAAGGCCAATATCTCCTGTCCCAACCTCATGATTAACTATGTCATCATGGCCAATATCTCCCATCCCAACCTCATGATTAACTATGTCATCGAGGCCAATATCTCCCATCCCAACCTCATGATTTAACTATGTCATCAAGGCCAATATCTCCCATCCCAACCTCATGATTTAACTATGTAATCAAGGCCAATATCTCCCATCCCAACCTCATGATTTAACTATGTCATCAAGGCCAATATCTCCCATCCCAACCTTATGAATTAACTATATCATCATGGCCAATATCTCCCATCCCAACCTCATGATTAACTATGTCATCAGGGCCAATATCTCCCATCCCAACCTCATGATTAACTATGTCATCAAGGCCAATATCTCCCATCCCAACCTTATGATTTAACTATGTCATCAAGGCCAATATCTCCCATCCCAACCTCATGATTTAACTATGTCATCAAGGCCAATATCTCCCATCCCAACCTCATGATTTTGTGTGGTTCTCCTCTCATGCAACAGGTCGGATCTCTGTCCCTTTTGACATCTCTTTCATGCTTGTTTTCATTTTGTGTTCATCTGGTATCAGAGCACTTTATGGAAGGGGTCGACACAAGGCGGCCAAAACAAGGTATGAAGTTATTATTATTTTCATATACAACCTCTTTTGGGGCTTAGTTGTGGTCAATTTGCAGTGTGCAAATTATTATAATTATGTTCCGACCATCCGCTCTGACAAAAATCGTCCCGCTGCTGAATCTAGTTTCCTACCCCTGTCATATAAGATCAACTATGATTTGCTTTCATACACAAATGGCATCCTCTTCCACACAGGGGTTCATCCAATTATGAGTTAATGGCTAGCCAGCCAGGCTAAAGTCTAGAAACACAGTGACTTGTTTGTCATTCTACACCAAGCTTTGTTCTTGTTATAATGTTTTCCCCTCACGGCAGTTTAATTTGTTTTTGGCAACTGTTCTTTAAACACGTTGCTAGTGGTGATTTTAATACATTTCCAATTGAACCCGTCCCTTAATTAAGAAGACAAGCTCATAATTAATACCTCAGAAGTCATTCAAATAGCAGATGCTGACCCAGCAATACTCATTATTACTGCAGTTGATTAATAGATATATTCAGGCCAGAATTTGTAGTATTTTAATCTGTAGGCAATGAGATGTTCTCTACACAAACGTGTCTGGTACAGTGTGGTTCATTTGGGATCTTTCGCATTCCCACACATGTCCATGACTATGTTTGGAATATTTATTTCTCCCTCAAAAAGGACAAGCGGACCAATATAACTTGTGTACTATGGGGGATAGTAGATTGACATAAGCGAGTGCTTTTTCTGTTGGTTAGGCCTACTCATCTTGTTGGCTGATGAAAGTAAATGTGGACAGTTCTTCTAGCATCTTCAATATGAACGCAGTTGCGTCGCCGATGTGTCTGTCTTCACTTGTAGCTTACTTCGGAGCTGAGATGCCTGTGAGAAGGATCTGATCACTTGATGGGCATTGGCTAATAAGAATGGCGATATCTGAGTGAGCACGCTTTGTAGCACGCAGCCTGGAGAAGGGAATTATAATGATTATATTCAGGGGCACAATAGCCACTGGCCGCAAAAGGCAAGGATTTTTTTAGGGGGCATTCCCGCCACACAAGAGGGATGCCGCCGGGAAATTCAAGGCATTATCAAGTGCTTGTCAAATTGTGAATGAGAGACTGATGAAGTGTGTACAGCTTGCCCAAAAACAAAGTAGAGCTCATGCCTTTCATGTGACTTTTTTCAAATCATCATTAGAGTCATGTCATGCAGCCTTAGAATGTATTCAAATTCTTTGTTAACCGCTCAACACAGCATGCGCACTCCCTCAGAAATTATTTGGCAAAAACATCCTTTTTATTTAATGAATCTATGTTCAAATGTATTTATATAGCCCTTCATACATCAGCTGATATCTCAAAGTGCTATACAGAAATTATGTTCAATTGTATTCTTCATACTATAAAATAATGCCACAGAATTCTAAGCACATTTTGTCTGCTAAAGGAATTAGTGTAGCCCACAGCCATATGGCATAGCAAGATCAGGGCCTAACATAAGGACAACTCAGAGTCTGCTATTCTGTTCTTCTTCATATCATGTTTCTTTAGACCTGTCTAAGATAAATAATGGATTTTTTTGTGATGGTGTAGGCTTTCTTACATGGATTTCTGAGACTTTTTAAAGTGTAGATGTTCCAAAGGTTGGCGTCAGTGTAGTGTGTGGAAGCCAGGAGACGCTAAATGTGTTTATGTTAATTAACGGTCAATCACTGTGAGACCGGCAGTTATTTGCTTGACAGTCACTGGCTGACAAAATGTAATGACCGCCACAGCTCTAGTATAACGTAACATTTTTAGTCACTGCAGGTGGCAGTAGTACACCTCTCTTTTGGTACAGGTATCATCCTATAGTATCCAGTACTGCAAGCTAAGTTGTGGGTAATATAGTCTCATGGCACATTGCTGTGAGATATCATGGTCTTGTGCCCATGCAGAGCAGAAGAGTCTTGATGAGCCGGCAATGTCAAAAAGCCAACTGAGCAGCATATGATGGTGCCTATACTGTCATTCCCCTGGTTTTGTCCCTGGTTTTGTCCCTGGTTCTGTTCCTGGTTCTGTTCCTGGTTCTGTTCCTGGTCTGGTCCAAGTTCTGTTCCTGGTTCTGGTCCAGGTTCTGTTCCTGGTCTGGTCCAGGTTCTGTTCCTGGTTCTGGTCCAGGTTCTGTTCCTGGTTCTGGTCCTGGTTCTGTTCCTGGTCTGGTCCAGGTTCTGTTCCTGGTTCTGTTCTTGGTCTGGTCCTGGTTCTGGTCTGGTCCTGGTCTGGTCCTGGTCTCTCCCCAGTTTTGGTCCTGTTTCAGTTCCTGGTTTTGGTCCTGGTCAGTGAATAGGGTGCATTTGGGATGCAGTCTTACACACTCAGACATTCCAAGTCAGACTATTTATGCTACAGTATATGCACCTGTACTATATGATGGAGGAAAGCCAAGGGTTTGTAGTGCTTGGTAATGCAATCAAATAAGATAGAGATGTTGTGTGGTGGTGGAGGACTGTAGAATATCTCTAGACAGTCTGTCCCCGTATGGAGGTGTGGTGGTGGAGCGGGGGACTGTAGAATATCTCTAGACAGTCTGTCCCTGTATGGAGGTGTGGTGGTGGAGGACTGTAGAATATCTCTAGACAGTCTGTCCCTGTATGGAGGTGTGGTGGTGGGGGACTGTAGAATATCTCTAGACAGTCTGTCCCTGTATGGAGGTGTGGTGGTGGTGGAGGACTGTAGAATATCTCTAGACAGTCTGTCCCTGTATGGAGGTGTGGTGGTGGTGGGGGACTGTAGAATATCTCTAGACAGTCTGTCCCTGTATGGAGGTGTGGTGGTGGAGGGGGGGACTGTAGAATATCTCTAGACAGTCTGTCCCTGTATGGAGGTGTGGTGGTGGAGGGGGGGACTGTAGAATATCTCTAGACAGTCTGTCCCTGTATGGAGGTGTGGTGGTGGTGGAGGACTGTAGAATATCTCTAGACAGTCTGTCCCTGTATGGAGGTGTGGTGGTGGTGGAGGACTGTAGAATATCTCTAGACAGTCTGTCCCTGTAGGGAGCTGTGGTGGTGGGGGGGACTGTAGAATATCTCTAGACAGTCTGTCCCTGTATGGAGGTGTGGTGATGGAGGACTGTAGAATATCTCTAGACAGTCTGTCCCTGTATGGAGGTGTGGTGGTGGAGGACTGTAGAATATCTCTAGACAGTCTGTCCCTGTATGGAGGTGTGGTGGTGGTGGAGGACTGTAGAATATCTCTAGACAGTCTGTCCCTGTATGGAGGTGTGGTGGTGGAGGACTGTAGAATATCTCTAGACAGTCTGTCCCTGTATGGAGGTGTGGTGGTGGTGGAGGACTGTAGAATATCTCTAGACAGTCTGTCCCTGTATGGAGGTGTGGTGGTGGGGGGGGACTGTAGAATATCTCTAGACAGTCTGTCCCTGTATGGAGGTGTGGTGGTGGTGGAGGACTGTAGAATATCTCTAGACAGTCTGTCCCTGTATGGAGGTGTGGTGGTGGTGGTGGAGGACTGTAGAATATCTCTAGACAGTCTGTCCCTGTATGGAGGTGTGGTGGTGGTGGAGGACTGTAGAATATCTCTAGACAGCCTGTCCCTGTATGGAGGTGTGGTGGTGGTGGAGGACTGTAGAATATCTCTAGACAGTCTGTCCCTGTATGTAGGTGTGGTGGTGGTGGAGGACTGTAGAATATCTCTAGACAGTCTGTCCCTGTATGGAGGTGTGGTGGTGGTGGAGGACTGTAGAATATCTCTAGACAGTCTGTCCCTGTATGGAGGTGTGGTGGTGGAGGACTGTAGAATATCCCTAGACAGTCTGTCCCTGTATGGAGGTGTGGTGGTGGAGGACTGTAGAATATCTCTAGACAGTCTGTCCCTGTATGGAGGTGTGGTGGTGGAGGACTGTAGAATATCTCTAGACAGTCTGTCCCTGTATGGAGGTGTGGTGGTGGAGGACTGTAGAATATCTCTAGACAGTCTGTCCCTGTATGGTGGTGGTGGAGGACTGTAGAATATCTCTAGACAGTCTGTCCCTGTATGGAGGTGTGGTGGTGGTGGAGGACTGTAGAATATCTCTAGACAGTCTGTCCCTGTATGGAGGTGTGGTGGTGGGGGACTGTAGAATATCTCTAGACAGTCTGTCCCTGAATGGTGGTGGTGGTGGGGGGGACTGTAGAATATCTCTAGACAGTCTGTCCCTGTATGGAGGTGTGGTGGTGGAGGACTGTAGAATATCTCTAGACAGTCTGTCCCTGTATGGAGGTGTGGTGGTGGAGGACTGTAGAATATCTCTAGACAGTCTGTCCCTGTATGGAGGTGTGGTGGTGGTGGTGGAGGACTGTAGAATATCTCTAGACAGTCTGTCCCTGTATGGAGGTGTGGTGGTGGTGGGGGGGACTGTAGAATATCTCTAGACAGTCTGTCCCTGTATGGAGGTGTGGTGGTGGTGGTGGAGGACTGTAGAATATCTCTAGACAGTCTGTCCCTGTATGGAGGTGTGGTGGTGGGGGACTGTAGAATATCTCTAGACAGTCTGTCCCTGTATGGAGGTGTGGTGGTGGGGGGGACTGTAGAATATCTCTAGACAGTCTGTCCCTGTATGGAGGTGTGGTGGTGGTGGACTGTAGAATATCTCTAGACAGTCTGTCCCTGTATGGAGGTGTGGTGGTGGTAGAGGACTGTAGAATATCTCTAGACAGTCTGTCCCTGTATGGAGGTGTGGTGGTGGAGGACTGTAGAATATCTCTAGACAGTCTGTCCCTGTATGGAGGTGTGGTGGTGGTGGTGGTGGACTGTAGAATATCTCTAGACAGTCTGTCCCTGTATGGAGGTGTGGTGGTGGTGGAGGACTGTAGAATATCTCTAGACAGTCTGTCCCTGTATGGAGGTGTGGTGGTGGGGGACTGTAGAATATCCCTAGACAGTCTGTCCCTGTATGGAGGTGTGGTGGTGGTGGACTGTAGAATATCTCTAGACAGTCTGTCCCTGTATGGAGGTGTGGTGGTGGTGGAGGACTGTAGAATATCTCTAGACAGTCTGTCCCTGTATGGAGGTGTGGTGGTGGAGGACTGTAGAATATCTCTAGACAGTCTGTCCCTGTATGGAGGTGTGGTGGTGGAGGACTGTAGAATATCTCTAGACAGTCTGTCCCTGTATGGAGGTGTGGTGGTGATGGAGGACTGTAGAATATCTCTAGACAGTCTGTCCCTGTATGGAGGTGTGGTGGTGGAGGGGGGGCTGTAGAATATCTCTAGACAGTCTGTCCCTGTATGGAGGTGTGGTGGTGGGGGGGGGGGGGGGGGGCTGTAGAATATCTCTAGACAGTCTGTCCCTGTATGGAGGTGTGGTGGTCGTGGGGGGGACTGTAGAATATCTCTAGACAGTCTGTCCCTGTATGGAGGTGTGGTGGTGGAGGGGGGGACTGTAGAATATCTCTAGACAGTCTGTCCCTGTATGGAGGTGTGGTGCGGAGGACTGTAGAATATCTCTAGACAGTCTGTCCCTGTATGGAGGTGTGGTGGTGGAGGACTGTAGAATATCTCTAGACAGTCTGTCCCTGTATGGAGGTGTGGTGCGGAGGACTGTAGAATATCTCTAGACAGTCTGTCCCTGTATGGAGGTGTGGTGGTGGTGGAGGACTGTAGAATATCTCTAGACAGTCTGTCCCTGTATGGAGGTGTGGTGGTGGGGGGGACTGTAGAATATCTCTAGACAGTCTGTCCCTGTATGGAGGTGTGGTGGTGGAGGACTGTAGAATATCTCTACACAGTCTGTCCCTGTATGGAGGTGTGGTGGTGGGGGGGACTGTAGAATATCTCTAGACAGTCTGTCCCTGTATGGAGGTGTGGTGGTGGAGGGGGGGACTGTAGAATATCTCTAGACAGTCTGTCCCTGTATGGAGGTGTGGTGGTGGTGGAGGACTGTAGAATATCCCTAGACAGTGTGTCCCTGTATGGAGGTGTGGTGGTGGGGGGGGACTGTAGAATATCTCTAGACAGTCTGTCCCTGTATGGAGGTGTGGTGGTGGGGGACTGTAGAATATCTCTAGACAGTCTGTCCCTGTATGGAGGTGTGGTGGTGGAGCGGGGGACTGTAGAATATCTCTAGACAGTCTGTCCCTGTATGGAGGTGTGGTGGTGGTGGTGGAGGACTGTAGAATATCTCTAGACAGTCTGTCCCTGTATGGAGGTGTGGTGGTGGGGGGGGGGACTGTAGAATATCTCTAGACAGTCTGTCCCTGTATGGAGGTGTGGTGGTGGAGGACTGTAGAATATCTCTAGACAGTCTGTCCCTGTATGGAGGTGTGGTGGTGGAGGACTGTAGAATATCTCTAGACAGTCTGTCCCTGTATGGAGGTGTGGTGGTGGAGGACTGTAGAATATCTCTAGACAGTCTGTCCCTGTATGGAGGTGTGGTGGTGGAGGACTGTAGAATATCTCTAGACAGTCTGTCCCTGTATGGAGGTGTGGTGGTGGGGGGGACTGTAGAATATCTCTAGACAGTCTGTCCCTGTATGGAGGTGTGGTGGTGGAGGACTGTAGAATATCTCTAGACAGTCTGTCCCTGTATGGAGGTGTGGTGGTGGTGGAGGACTGTAGAATATCTCTAGACAGTCTGTCCCTGTATGGAGGTGTGGTGGTGGTGGAGGACTGTAGAATATCTCTAGACAGTCTGTCCCTGTATGGAGGTGTGGTGGTGGTGGAGGACTGTAGAATATCTCTAGACAGTCTGTCCCTGTATGGAGGTGTGGTGGTGGTGGAGGACTGTAGAATATCCCTAGACAGTCTGTCCCTGTATGGAGGTGTGGTGGTGGTGGTGGTGGAGGACTGTAGAATATCCCTAGACAGTCTGTCCCTGTATGGAGGTGTGGTGGTGGAGGACTGTAGAATATCTCTAGACAGTCTGTCCCTGTATGGAGGTGTGGTGGTGGTGGGGGGGACTGTAGAATATCTCTAGACAGTCTGTCCCTGTATGGAGGTGTGGTGGTGGGGGGGACTGTAGAATATCTCTAGACAGTCTGTCCCTGTATGGAGGTGTGGTGGTGGTGGGGGGGACTGTAGAATATCTCTAGACAGTCTGTCCCTGTATGGAGGTGTGGTGGTGGGGGGGACTGTAGAATATCTCTAGACAGTCTGTCCCTGTATGGAGGTGTGGTGGTGGAGGACTGTAGAATATCTCTAGACAGTCTGTCCTTGTATGGAGGTGTGGTGGTGCTGGAGGACTGTAGAATATCTCTAGACAGTCTGTCCCTGTATGGAGGTGTGGTGGTGGAGGACTGTAGAATATCTCTACACAGTCTGTCCCTGTAGGGAGCTGTGGTGGAGCTGCGTGCTGGTGATGGATTGCTTCCTCTGGGCCAGACAGTGGTAGGCAGGGAAGCCTTCTGCCGCTGAGTGATAGTTTAGACCTGTGTGTGTTTGTGTGTGAAGCTTTCTGTGTGTGATCGTGTGGAAACCGCTGACAGATAGCTCCATTACCAGGCTCTGTTCAGAGCATCAATACAAAGAAAGGGGGAGAAATATGACTGAATTATGATGCTTTCGCCTGCTGTAAATGTTGAAAGGAATTGGGACCAAGTGGGGTTACGGCAGGGGAGGACTGGCCATTTGGCATTTCGGGCAAATGCCAGCTGCGCTGGTCCATTTTTAGCCCAGTGGGCCTCATTATCTGGCTAGTAATGGGTCCTCAAGGGAGAAAATGGGCCGGTGTGTTAGAAATGCCTGGGCCAATTTCTGGTCCCAGATCGCCGCTGAGTTACGGGAGCGTGGAGCCCTGTTAGGGCCCTTACCCAGGGTAGCAGCAGTGTGTTTGGGGGGAAACAAGAGGCGGCAAATAATGGATGGAGACAATTAATCCATTTACTGGGTGAAGATTCATTAATGTTTGTTTGATCCTGTTTTCTTACATCAATGCACTGGACTGATTTTAAATGAGCAGTTGATTAAAGATAATTGGCATTTTAACCCAAAAAATTTTAATAAACTAAAATCTGTACTAAGTTTCAGAATTTCCAAATTGTCTTATTCAACGATGTGGCAGTAATACTGTATAGTCATATTATAAATCATGCATGCGATGTGGTCTAAATACATGTTGTCATGGTGATTTAGGCATAATTGAGTGTAAAATGCATTCTGTTTGTCTACATTTCTTCCCAAACAACTCATAATAACTAGAAAGGTTTTCAGACAGTGTCTGCACAGTCCAGTGTGTGCTGAGAGGCTTGGTACAAACATGACTACTGGTATAAGGGGTCATGCAGCACACAGGACTCCAGTCCGCTGTTTGCATAGCAAAGAAAGCAGAATGACTCGGAGTCAGAGCGATGCTTCAAATGGATGTGACTCGGAGTCAGAGTGATGATTCAAATGGACCTGACCCAGAGTCAGAGTGATGCTTCAAATGGACCTGACCCAGAGTCAGAGTGACGCTTCAAATGGACGTGACTCGGAGTCAGAGTGATGCTTCAAATGGACCTGACCCAGAGTCAGAGTGATGCTTCAAATGGACCTGACCCAGAGTCAGAGTGATGCTTCAAATGGATGTGACTCGGAGTCAGAGTGATGATTCAAATGGACGTGACTCGGAGTCAGAGTGATGCTTCAAATGGACCTGACCCAGAGTCAGAGTGATGCTTCAAATGAACGTGACTCGGAGTCAGAGCGATGATTCAAATGGACGTGACTCAGAGTCAGAGCGATGCTTCAAATGGACCTGACCCGGAATCAGAGTGATGATTCAAATGGACGTGACTCGGAGTCAGAGCGATGATTCAAATGGACGTGACTCGGAGTCAGAACGATGCTTCAAATGGACTCGGAGTCAGAGTGATGCTTCAAATGGATGTGACCCGGAGTCAGAGCGATGATTCAAATGGATGTGACTCAGAGTCAGAGCGATGATTCAAATGGATGTGACTCGGAGTCAGAGCGATGATTCAAATGGATGTGACTCGGAGTCAGAGTGATGATTCAAATGGACGTGACTCGGAGTCAGAGCGATGATTCAAATGGACGTGACTCGGAGTCAGAGCAATGATTCAAATGAATGTGACCCGGAGTCAGAGTGATGCATTTAAATGGAGTCAGAGCGTCAGAGCGACGCAAGCAGGGACTCCAAGCGGAGGAAAAAAGGTCTGTGTTTAACTTGTCTCCTCCTGAAACAAACCCATCTGTTTGACTACATCACCAAGACAAGGAAACAGGCCAGGATTCAGGAAGCTCTTTATTAACATGCTGCTTGATGTGCTGCCTGTACTCAGAACATTGGAAATATCGCGCTATGGTCAGACCTCACTGTAAATGTGGCCTCACTGTAAATGTGGTCAGACCTCACTGTAAATGTGGCCGGACCTCACTGTAAATGTGGCCAGACCTCACTGTAAATGTGATCAGACCTCACTGTAAATGTGGCCAGTCCTCACTGTAAATGTGGTCAGTCCTCACTGTAAATGTGGTCAGTCCTCACTGTAAATGTGGCCAGACCTCACTGTAAATGTGGCCAGACCTCACTGTAAATGTGGCCAGTCCTCACTGTAAATGTGGTCAGTCCTCACTGTAAATGTGGTCAGTCCTCACTGTAAATGTGGCCAGACCTCACTGTAAATGTGGCCAGACCTCACTGTAAATGTGGCCAGTCCTCACTGTAAATGTGGTCAGACCTCACTGTAAATGTGGCCAGACCTCACTGTAAATGTGATCAGACCTCACTGTAAATGTGGTCAGACCTCACTGTAAATGTGGTCAGTCCTCACTGTAAATGTGGTCAGTCCTCACTGTAAATTTGGTCAGTTCTCACTGTAAATGTGGTCTGGCCTCACTATAAATGTGGTCAGTCCTCACTATAAATGTGGCCAGACCTCACTGTAAATCTGGCCAGACCTCACTGTAAATCTGGCCAGTCCTCACTGTAAATGTGGTCAGTCCTCACTGTAAATGTGGCCAGACCTCACTGTAAATGTGGTCTGTCCTCACTGTAAATGTGGTCAGTTCTCACTGTAAATGTGGTCAGTTCTCACTGTAAATGTGGTCTGTCCTCACTGTAACTGTGGCCGGACAAGAATGTGACTCCCACTGCTAGAGGTTCACAATCAGAGGCAGCAGAAGCTCCAGCATAGGGAGAGTGCATGGTAAAACAACAGGTACATTACCAGGACCAGAACACAACACAGTGGATATGGGGTCAGAACACAACACAGCGGATATGGGGTCAGAACACAACACAGTGGATATGGGGTCAGAACACAACACAGTGGATATGAGGTGAGAACACAACACATTGAGTATGAGATGAGAACAGAACACAGTGAGTATGAGGTGAGAACACAACACAGTGGGTATGAGATGAGAACAGAACACAGTGAGTATGAGGTGAAAACACAACACAGTGGATATGAGGTGAGAACACAACACAGTGAGTATGAGGTGAGAACACAACACAGTGAGTATGAGGTGAGAACACAACACAGTGGATATGAGGTGAGAACACAACACAGTGGATATGAGGTGAGAACACAACACAGGGAGTATGAGGTGAGAACACAACACAGTGAGTATGAGGTGAGAACACAACACAGTGGATATGAGGTGAGAACACAACACAGTGGATATGAGATGAGAACACAACACAGTGGATATGAGGTGAGAACACAACACAGTGAGTATGAGGTGAGAACACAACACAGTGGATATGAGGTGAGAACACAACACAGTGGATATGAGGTGAGAACACAACACAGTGAGTATGAGGTGAGAACACAACACAGTGAGTATGTGATACAGCATCAGAGGGGATAACTGCACAATCATTCCACCCCATGTATTGAATGTATGGTCCTCATCCTGATGATAATATGGACCCAAAGCATCTGAGCTGAGCTTGCTGGAATAACACTGATCAATCAATCAATAACACAATGGGAAATCCAATAGCATTATGTGACATATGTTGCGTGGTGAATGGCTTGCATATATAAATATTAGAACCTCTAGGCTGCCATAAGTCCCCGAAGGCAGTTGATACAACAGTCTATAATGTGAATGTTTACAGTGCAGAGGAAGGAGGGGAGCACTTCATCAGAGAATCTGAAACAGAGACAAGTCACCTGTTCAACCTCCAGTAGTCAATACAATACAGTACACATGTTACATCTCTTTGTAAAATGACTTGAATTACCTTTAAGTTCTATATTCAGAACATGGTATAATGATGAGGATAAGAGGTATTATAAACCTGGTAGTTTGGGTCCTGAATGCTGATTGGCTTAAACAGCCATTCAGCTGTGTGTATATCAGACAATATCATACTGGTATGACGCAGAAATACTTGTTTACTGTTCTACTTATGTTGGTGACCAGTTTATAATAGCAATAAGGCATCTCGGGGGTTTGTGGTATATGGCCAATATACTACGGCTAGGGGCTGTATCCAGGCACTGCGCTTCGCATCGTGAATAAGAACAGCCCTTGGCCAATACACCACACCCCCTCGTGACTTAATACAGACAGACTGTTAGTGTAGGGTTAATACAGACAGACTGTTAGTGTAGGGTACATACAGACAGACTGTTAGTGTAGGGTTAATACAGACAGACTGTTAGTCTGGGTTAATACAGACAGACTGTTAGTGTAGGGTAATACAGACAGACTGTTAGTCTGGGTTAATACAGACAGACTGTTAGTGTAGGGTAATACAGACAGACTGTTAGTGTATGGTAATACAGACAGACTGTTAGTCTGGGTTAATACAGACAGACTGTTAGTGTAGGGTAATACAGACAGACTGTTAGTGTAGGGTAATACAGACAGACTGTTAGTCTGGGTTAATACAGACAGACTGTTAGTATAGGGTAAATACAGACAGACTGTTAGTGTAGGGTTGATACAGACAGACTGTTAGTGTAGGGTAATACAGACAGACTGTTAGTGTAGGGTAAATACAGACAGACTGTTAGTGTAGACTAATACAGACAGACTGTTAGTGTAGGGTAAATACAGACAGACTGTTAGTGTAGGGTTAATATAGACAGACTGTTAGTCTGGGTTAATACAGACAGACTGTTAGTGTAGGGTTAATACAGACAGACTGTTAGTGTAGGGTAATACAGACAGACTGTTAGTGTAGGGTAAATACAGACAGACTGTTAGTGTAGGGTAATACAGACAGACTGTTAGTGTAGGGTAAATACAGACAGACTGTTAGTGTAGGGTAATACAGACAGACTGTTAGTGTAGGGTACATACAGACAGACTGTTAGTGTAGGGTAATACAGACAGCCTGTTAGTGTAGGCTAATACAGACAGACTGTTAGTGTAGGGTAAATACAGACATACTGTTAGTGTAGGGTAATACAGACAGACTGTTAGTGTAGGGTAAATACAGACAGACTGTTAGTCTGGGTTAATACAGACAGACTGTTAGTGTAGGGTAAATACAGACAGACTGTTAGTGTAGGGTAATACAGACAGACTGTTAGTGTAGGGTAAATACAGACAGACTGTTAGTCTGGGTTAATACAGACAGACTGTTAGTGTAGGGTAAATACAGACAGACTGTTAGTGTAGGGTAATACAGACAGACTGTTAGTGTAGGGTAAATACAGACAGACTGTTAGTCTGGGTTAATACAGACAGACTGTTAGTGTAGGGTAAATACAGACAGACTGTTAGTGTAGGGTTAATATAGACAGACTGTTAGTCTGGGTTAATACAGACAGACTGTTAGTGTAGGGTTAATACAGACAGGCTGTTAGTGTAGACTAATACAGACAGACTGTTAGTGTAGGGTAAATACAGACATACTGTTAGTGTAGGGTAATACAGACAGACTGTTAGTGTAGGGTAAATACAGACAGACTGTTAGTGTAGGGTAATACAGACAGACTGTTAGTGTAGGGTAAATACAGACAGACTGTTAGTCTGGGTTAATACAGACAGACTGTTAGTGTAGGGTTAATACAGACAGACTGTTAGTGTAGGGTAAATACAGACAGACTGTTAGTGTAGGGTTAATATAGACAGACTGTTAGTCTGGGTTAATACAGACAGACTGTTAGTGTAGGGTTAATACAGACAGGCTGTTAGTGTAGGGTAATACAGACAGACTGTTAGTGTAGGGTAATACAGACAGACTGTTAGTGTATGGTAATACAGACAGACTGTTAGTGTAGGGTAAATACAGACAGACTGTTAGTGTAGGGTAATACAGACAGACTGTTAGTGTAGGGTTAATACAGACAGCCTGTTAGTGTAGACTAATACAGACAGACTGTTAGTGTAGGGTACATACAGACAGACTGTTAGTGTAGGGTTAATACAGACAGACTGTTAGTCTGGGGTAATACAGACAGACTGTTAGTGTAGGGTTAATACAGACAGACTGTTAGTCTGGGGTAATACAGACAGACTGTTAGTGTAGGGTAAATACAGACAGACTGTTAGTGTAGGGTTAATACAGACAGACTGTTAGTGTAGACTAATACAGACAGACTGTTAGTGTAGGGTTAATACAGACAGGCTGTTAGTGTAGGGTAAATACAGACAGACTGTTAGTGTAGACTAATACAGACAGACTGTTAGTGTAGGGTACATACAGACAGACTGTTAGTGTAGGGTTAATACAGACAGACTGTTAGTCTGGGGTAATACAGACAGACTGTTAGTGTAGGGTTAATACAGACAGACTGTTAGTGTAGGGTTAATACAGACAGGCTGTTAGTGTAGGGTAAATACAGACAGACTGTTAGTGTAGGGTTAATACAGACAGACTGTTAGTCTGGGTTAATACAGACAGACTGTTAGTGTAGGGTTAATACAGACAGACTGTTAGTGTAGGGTTAATACAGACAGGCTGTTAGTGTAGGGTAAATACAGACGGTGTGTACAGTAACTACAACGTCATGCTCATTGACCTCATGATGAGTCACTCAGTGTGGACTACCTCTCCAAGCTCTTTATTAGTCATGCTATCATGTTATTTAGGGGGGAACAGCTGACTGACAGGACTACTGTAGGTACTGTAGGTACTGTAGGTACTGTATGTACTGTATACTGTACTGTAGGTACTGTAGGTACTGTAGGTACTGTATGTACTGTAGATACTGTAGGTACTGTAGGTACTGTAGGTACTGTAGGTACTGTATACTGTATGTACTGTAGGTACTGTATACTGTATGTACTGTAGGTACTGTATACTGTATGTACTGTATGTACTGTATACTGTATGTACTGTAGGTACTGTATACTGTATGTACTGTAGGTACTGTATACTGTATGTACTGTATGTACTGTAGATACTGTAGGTACTGTAGGTACTGTAGGAACTGTATACTGTATGTACTGTAGGTACTGTAGTTACTGTAGATACTGTAGGTACTGTATACTGTATGTACTGTAGATACTGTAGGTACTGTAGGTACTGTAGGTACTGTATACTGTATGTACTGTAGGTACTGTATGTACTGTATGTACTGTATGTACTGTAGGTACTGTAGGTACTGTAGGTACTGTATGTACTGTAGGTACTGTATACTGTATGTACTGTAGGTACTGTATACTGTATGTACTGTAGGTACTGTATGTACTGTAGGTACTGCATGTTCTGTAGGTACTGCATGTTCTGTAGGTACTGTAGGTACTGTATGTATTGTAGGTACTGTATGTACTGTATGTACTGTATGTACTGTAGGTACTGTATGTACTGTAGGTACTATATGTACTGTATACTGTATGTACTGTTGGTACTGTATGTACTGTATGTACTGTATGTACTGTATGTACTGTAGGTACTGTATGTACTGTATACTATATGTACTGTGGGTACTGTAGGTACTGTATGTACTGTAGGTACTGTATGTACTGTAGGTACTGTATGTACTGTAGGTTCTGTATGTACTGTGGGTACTGTAGGTACTGTATGTACTGTATGTACTGTAGGTACTGTATGTACTGTGGGTACTGTAGGTACTGTATGTACTGTATGTACTGTAGGTACTGTATGTACTGTATGTACTGTAGGTACTGTATGTACTGTAGGTTCTGTATGTACTGTGGGTACTGTAGTTACTGTATGTACTGTATGTACTGTAGATACTGTAGGTTCTGTAGGTACTGTATGTACTGTATGTACTGTAGGTACTGTATGTACTGTATGTACTGTAGGTACTGTATGTACTGTAGGTTCTGTATGTACTGTGGGTACTGTAGGTACTGTATGTACTGTATGTACTGTAGGTACTGTATGTACTGTGGGTACTGTAGGTACTGTATGTACTGTATGTACTGTAGGTACTGTATGTACTGTATGTACTGTAGGTACTGTATGTACTGTAGGTACTGTAGGTACTGTAGATACTGTAGGTACTGTAGGTACTGTAGGTACTGTAGGTACTGTAGATACTGTAGGTACTGTAGATACTGTAGGTACTGTAGGTACTGTAGGTACTGTAGGTACTGTAGGTACTGTAGGTACTGTAGGTACTGTAGGTACTGTAGATACTGTAGGTACTGTAGGTACTGTAGGTTGTTAGAAGAATACAGGGGTTTTACGTTCCTTCTTGATTCACTGTGTTTCTCTAACAGATGGTCAGCAGAGTGGAACAGGGATATAGAAGTTCATTCTAGAGATAGATGCTGGGTTCTAGATGGCTTGTATATATCTTATTATGTCGGTCTTTATGAGGTCTTTTCACAAAGGTAGCTCATATGCTGCACCATGAATTCTATTCTCAACAATCTTTGTGAAAACCTTTCTGACCTGAAGTTGAAAACACTGAAATATGCTGCTATTATTTAATCCATATATAAACTGGTATTGAGGTCATCAGTTTGGGTGGTGAAGGCAGATGTGATTTATATAAGGATGTGGAGGGTCTATGTCAGACTGAGAAAACATCTGTTCAAGGACTTTGTAATGGAGGGCTGGGTTAAGGCAGGGGAATGATGGGAGGATGGGCGAGTCCATCACTCAAATGGCACGGGACTGGCGACTGGTGATTTCTGACAGCATCTGAAATGAATATTTTCATGATGAATGGCAGCGGTTTATAAAGGTGTTATCACACAGAGGAGAGGGAGAGTGGGAGAGAGAGAGAGTGGGGGAGAGAGAGGGAGAGTGGGAGAGAGAGAGTGGGGGAGAGAGAGGGAGAGTGGGAGAGAGAGAGAGTGGGGGAGAGAGAGAGAGTGGGAGAGAGAGAGAGTGGGAGAGAGAGAGTGGGGGAGAGAGAGAGAGTGGGGGAGAGAGAGAGAGTGGGAGAGAGAGAGAGTGGGAGAGAGAGAGTGGGGGAGAGAGAGAGAGTGGGAGAGAGAGAGTGGAGGAGAGAGAGGGAGAGGTAGAGAGAGAGTGGGAGAGAGAGAGTGGGGGAGAGAGAGGGAGAGTGGGAGAGAGAGAGTGGGGGAGAGAGGGAGAGTGGGAGAGAGAGAGAGTGGGAGAGAGAGAGAGTGGGAGAGTGAGAAAACTAATTTAGAAGCTCATGTCCCAGGGAATCACAAGGAATCTTCATTTCCCATCCTACACCATTTTGAGGGGAACAGTTCAGTGCCCCATAAATATTATAAATATACAGTGTGCATAAACTGATCAAACAAAGGCACAAATGTACCTGCAATTGCAGTGTGCAAAGTGTCAGAAAAACCCATTGTTTTGATTAAACCTCCTGACTTTTAGAAGTCCTCAACATTTTAGCAGAAATCATCAAAGGCCTTCTTCATAAAGCCCTGCATCAAAGACATTCCTGCCATACTGCTGCTGTTATATAGCTGGCTGACAGGCTGGATGTCTGCATCTGTACAGCATGGTTGGTTTAATGGAGGCTCAGACTCCTGTAGACAGAGAGGAAGGAGAGAGAGGAAGGAGAGAGGAGAGAGCGGAGGGAGAGAGATAGAGTGACGTGACATTTCCTTTCCTCAGAGCTCAGTCCCTACCTGCTGCCATAGAGATGTAATGGCTTTATCTCTGACTCTATGAATAGTTAAGTAGTTTGTGGGTGGGAGGGCTGAGAATTATTTTGTTGATTTATCGGGGGGTGCTGCAGCACCCTCAGTACTCCTACTTCCCTCTGCTATGTCTCCATGTCTCCATGTCTCCATGTCTCCATGGCTCCATGTCTCCATGTCTCCATGTTTCCATGTCTCCATGTCTCCATGTCTTTATGTCTCCATGTCTCCATGTTTCCATGTCTCTATGTCTCCATGTCTCCATGTCTCCATGTTTCCATGTCTCCATGTCTCCATGTCTTTATGTCTCCATGTCTCCATGTCTTTATGTCTCCATGTCTCCATGTCTCCATGTCTCCATGGCTCCATGTCTCCATGTCTCCATGTCTCCATGTCTCCATGTCTCCATGTCTCCATTTCTCCATGTCTTTATGTCTTTATGTCTTTATGTCTCCATGTCTCCATGTCTTTATGTCTCCATGTCTCCATGTCTCCATGTCTCCATTTCTCCATGTCTTTATGTCTTTATGTCTCCATGTCTTTATGTCTCCATTTCTCCATGTCTTTATGTCTTTATGTCTCCATGTCTCCATGTCTCTATGTCTTTATGTCTCCATGTCTTTATGTCTTTATGTCTCCATGTCTCCATGTCTTTATGTCTTTATGTCTCCATGTCTTTATGTCTCCATGTCTTTATGTCTCCATGGCTCCATGGCTCCATGTCTCCATGTCTCCATGTCTCTATGTCTTTATGTCTTTATGTCTCCATGTCTTTATGTCTTTATGTCTCCATGTCTTTATGTCTCCATGTCTCCATGTCTTTATGTCTCCATGTCTTTATGTCTCCATGGCTCCATGGCTCCATGTCTCCATGTCTCCATTTCTCAATGTCTTTATGTCTTTATGTCTCCATGTCTCCATGTCTCCATGTCTCCATGTCTCTATGTCTCTATGTCTCTATGTCTCCATGGCTCCATGGCTCTATGGCTGCTGCTGTTGCCTGGTACAAATGTATGGATGTCAAGTGTTACTACACCCTTAGAAAAAAGGGTTCTGCGGGTGTCCCCATAGGAGAACCCTTTTAGGTTCCTGTCACTCCCTGACCATAGAGAGCCTTTTATTCTCTATGTTGGTTAGGTCGGGGTGTGACTAGGGTGGGTTATCTAGGTTGTTTTATGTCTATGTTGGCCTGGTATGGTTCCCAATCAGAGGCAGCTGTTTATCGTTGTCTCTGATTGGGGATCATATATAGGCAGCCATTTCCCCACTGGGTTTTTGTGGGATCTTGTTTTGAGTTAGTGCATGTGCACCTCTTATGTTACGGTTCGTGGCTTGTTTCCTTTTTGTTTTGTAAGTTTCACAAGAAAATAAAGATGTGCAACTCAGAACACGCTGCGCCTTGGTCCGTCTCTACACACAACCGGGACAGTTCCAGCCAGGTAGAACCCTTTTGTTCTACATGGAACCAAATGGGTTCTACCTGGAACCAAAAGGTGTTGTTCAAAGGGTTAACCCTTTTCTTCCTCATACTCAGTACACACTGAGTGTACAAAACATTAAGCACACCTTCTCTTTCCATGACACAGACTGACCATGTGAATCCAGGTGAAAGCTATGATCCCTTATTGATATCAGTCATTAAATCCACGTCAATCAGTGTAAATGAAGGGAAGGACACAGGTTAAAGAAGGATTTTTTAGCTCTGAGAGGAGAAATGTAGCTCTGAGAGGAGACCTGTAACTCTGAGAGGAGACTTACAGCTCTGAGAGGAGACATGTAGCTCTGAGAGGAGACCTGTAGCTCTGAGAGGAGACCTGAAGCTCTGAGAGGAGACCTGTAGCTCTGAGAGGAGACTTACAGCTCTGAGAGGAGACCTGTAGCTCTGAGAGGAGACCTGTAGCTCTGAGAGGAGACCTGTAGCTCTGAGAGGAGACCTGTAGCTCTGAGAGGAGACCTGTAACTCTGAGAGGAGACCTGTAACTCTGAGAGGAGACCTGTAGCTCTGAGAGGAGACCTGTAACTCTGAGACCACTTATGAGGATCAAAAGGACAGGATCCTGGGTTGAACCCACCCTCTGGATCATTGCAGACAGACACAGGCCCCACTTCCTCCACTTCCCCCTGCCCAGACCTCCCTGTGTGCTAGGCTAGCTAGGCTGGCTGGTTTGGAGGGAGGGGGGCTGTGTTGGATTGGAGGAGGCTGACATGCTGTATCCATGTACCCTCATCTGGTGGTGGTTTCCAGGCTGCTGCTCTGTGCTGTGCTGGGCCATCCCATCCCGGTCGGGGCTGTGGAAGACATCCAGACTATGGTGGAGCAATGCATGCTGCAGAGAGAGAGAACAGCCCCAGCCCCAGAGCCTGTCCCTTCTCCCTCTCATCTGACAGAGAGAACAGTCCCAGAGCCTGTCCCATCTCCCTCTCATCTGACGGAGAGAACAGTCCCAGAGCCTGTCCCTTCTCCCTCTCATCTGACAGAGAGAACAGTCCCAGAGCCTGTCCCTTCTCCCTCTCATCTGACAGAGAGAACAGTCCCAGAGCCTGTCCCATCTCCCTCTCATCTGACAGAGAGAACAGTCCCAGAGCCTGTCCCTTCTCTCTCTCATCTGACAGAGAGAACAGTCCCAGAGCCTGTCCCATCTCCCTCTCATCTGACAGAGAGAACAGTCCCAGAGCCTGTCCCATCTCCCTCTCATCTGACAGAGAGAACAGTCCCAGAGCCTGTCCCTTCTCTCTCTCATCTGACAGAGAGAACAGTCCCAGAGCCTGTCCCTTCTCCCTCTCATCTGACAGAGAGAACAGTCCCAGAGCCTGTCCCTTCTCCCTCTCGTCTGACAGAGAGAACAGTCCCAGAGCCTGTCCCTTCTCCCTCTCATCTGACAGAGAGAACAGTCCCAGAGCCTGTCCCTTCTCTCTCAGCAGTAGAGCTCACATAATTCTTCTCCTTTTCTCTCCTCTCTCCATTCATGGTACAGTAAATCCACGGTGACTTTTGAAGTGAAGGGGACATTAGGAAAGGGATTAAAGGTCTATCATGTCTGATCTGATGTTAATTCTGACAAGCATCTGACGAGAGACCGAGTCCAATAAACCACGGTGTTGTGCAACATGTTTCATGAAGTCAGCATAGAGCTCAGCTGGTTGAAGCAGTAACTAACTGGGACGTAGAACAGACTGGATGGAAGCCATACGATCATTAGGTCTGTGGTGTACAGTCTAACTACATGGTTAACAGCATACACATGGACCACTGCTCCTCTTGTTAACAACATAAAGGGCTGTTCTGGGGGGTCTTTTACTGTGACACTCATCTATGTCTCACAAATCATCCACACACACACATTCTGCTCCTAATGCTAAAGGCCCCAGTTTCGCTTGTGGTGTGTGTGTGTATGCGCGCGTGTGTCTGAGACTGTGGTGGGTCCGACCTTAGTCACAGTCGTAAAAACCCACATCCTCACTTCACACGACAGCCAGCCCCTTCAGAGGATGGGAGTGAGTCCTGGGTTCTGGCAGGATGAACTGTGTGTAGGATATATTTAGCTCATTACAGGTTGGTGTGTTATTATTTAACATAACATTTGTTATGAACCTGAATTACAGTACTTTAGTAATACAATTACATTGTAATGTAATCCGTGTATAGACATGCAAAACAAGTACAGTAACTGACGGTTGTATCATAAAATGCACCACAAGCATCATGCTGTCCTGTTGTGTTTCTCTGACCCTAGTTATGACAGTAAATCAGATTAACAATATCCTGTCACATTGTGTTTCTCTGACCCTAGTTATGACAGTAAATCAGATTAACAATATCCTGTCACATTGTGTTTCTCTGACCCTAGTTATGACAGGAAATCAGATTAACAATATCCTGTCACATTGTGTTTCTCTGACCCTAGTTATGACAGTAAATCAGATTAACAATATCCTGTCACATTGTGTTTCTCTGACCCTAGTTATGACAGGAATTCAGATTAACAATATCCTGTCACATTGTGTTTCTCTGACCCTAGTTATGACAGGAAATCAGATTAACAATATCCTGTCACATTGTGTTTCTCTGACCCTAGTTATGACAGTAAATCAGATTAACAATATCCTGTCACATTGTGTTTCTCTGACCCTAGTTATGACAGGAATTCAGATTAACAATATCCTGTCACATTGTGTTTCTCTGACCCTAGTTATGACAGGAAATCAGATTAACAATAGCAGTATGGTCTGGTCTGTAATCTGTGTCATATCCTGACAGTGTTTAAATTACTTTTTAATTAACATGCTCACTTGGTATAAGTGACAGATAAGATAATTATTCTATCATGTGGATTGACTTGGGGAGATGCTAAAGGCCCCACAAACAAATTTCATCCGTAATTACACAGACCCCCTTAAACTAACCATCAAGTAGGTAAACCCCCAATGTATTCGTCAACCCCCAATTCCCAATTATTCAAAATAAACAAGGACATTTTATATTCAATAAACAATGTGTGCGTTCATGCTAGAAGAACCAATGGATTGTGGTGTTTTCAGCATGGTAGTTCTGCAGATGTCTGTTGTTGTAGCTTTTATCTTCTCCTCTGACCTGTCTGTGTGATATGAACAATACCAAGCTAATGGTGTGGCAGAGCTGAATGTTACATGCTATAGGCCCTGCTTCTGCTGCTGAGGCTTTAGGGATAGGAAGAGAGGAGGAGGGAGGAGAGGGAAGGAGGAGAGAGGGAGCGAGGAGAGAGGGAAGGAGAGTGGAAGGAGGAGAGAGGGAGGGAGGAGAGGGAAGGAGGAGAGAGGGAGGGAGGAGAGTGGGAAGGAGGAGAGGAGGAGGGAGACAAGGGGGAAGGAAGAGAGGGAGGGAGGAGAGTGGGAAGGAGGGGAGGAGGAGGGAGACAAGGGGGAAGGAAGAGAGGAGGGAAGAGATGAGAGGGGGGAAGGAAGAGAGGGAGGGAGGGAGAGGGGGGAAGGAAGAGAGGGAGGGAGGAGAGGGGGAAGGAAGAGGGGAGGAGGGAGGAAAGGGGGAAGGAAGAGAGGGAGGGAGGAGAGGGGGAAGGAAGAGGGGAGGAGGGAGGAAAGGGGGAAGGAAGAGAGGGAGGGAGGAGAGGGGGAAGGAAGAGAGGAGGGAGGGAGGAAAGGGGGAAGGAAGAGAGGGAGGGAGGAGAGGCGGAAGGAAGAGAGGAGGAGGGAGGAAAGGGGGAAGGAAGAGAGGGAATAGAGGGGGAAGGAGGATAAGGGGAGAGAGGAGAGGGGGAAGGAGCAGATGGGGGAGGAGATGGGAGAGGATGGAAGGCCTTGATCTGGACGATTTGAGGGGAGGGCAGTGATGGCAGTCTGTGCATGTAGAGGAAGTCCTGGTCAGATTTGGCCTGATGACATGACCGTCTACCCTGTCCCGCTTTATTACTCAATTATTATGTATTATTATTTATTGACCCTGGGCTGTCATTTACTTTATGTTCGTATTCTTATCTTTTATTATTTCTTATTGTTGTTGCCTTGTCCAGAAGGAACCTGCAAGTAAGCATTTAGTTGGACGGTGTATACCATGTGTATCCCGTACATACGACTAATAAAACGTGAAACTTGAAACTTGCTGGCCTTCTACACCAAAGCAGTGGCCAACCCAGCTGGTTTCCAATAACATCTCCCTTCATCCTGCAACATGAGACCTCTTAACCAGCGCCCCTACCGCTATCAGCCCTTAGATCAGGATGGGAATGAGCACTAGGGGCATCATGGGGGGTCGTGTGAAGGGAATGGAGGTCACAAACATTCTGCTACGACTCCTTCTGTGTGTGATGGGTGTTAGGTTCCATACTGTGTATGTTCTATTCAATTTTCTTCTATTCATTTGTATTCTATTATTTATTATAAATTATTTCCTATTCTATTCTATTATTTTCTATTCTATTATTTGATTTATTTTCTATTCTATTCTATTATTTTCTATTCTATTTTCTATTTCTATTATTTCTATTCTATCTGATTTATTTTCTATTATATTATTTTCTATTATATTCTATTATTTTATTTATTTTCTATTCTATTCTATTGTTTTATATTATATTGTTTCCTATTCTATTGTTTTATATTATTTATTTTCTATTCTATTATTTTCTATTCTAAAATTAAAAAAAATATATATTATATTCTATTATTTCCTGTTCAATTATTTTCTGTTATATTATTTTCTATTCTGTTATATTCGATTCTATTATTTTCTATTCTAAAATAAAAAATAAAACAATTATATTATATTATTTTCCGTTCTATTATTTTCTTTTCTATTGTGTTTTATGTTTTTTTTGCATTGTTACATACCTGAGAGGGAAAACATGTCAAGATGTCAGCCTTGTCTCTCTTTGCTGCTTTCAGATCTGGTTGGCCCTCAAGTCACCTTTACCCACAGTAGAGAAAACACTCAGATCTGGTTGGCCCTCAAGTCACCTTTACCCACAGTAGAGAAAACACTCAGATCTGGTTGGCCCTCAAGTCACCTTTACCCACAGTAGAGAAAACACTCAGATCTGGTTGGCCCTCAAGTCACCTTTACCCACAGTAGAGAAAACACTCAGATCTGGTTGGCCCTCAAGTCACCTTTACCCACAGTAGAGAAAACACTCAGATCTGGTTGGCCCTCAAGTCACCTTTACCCACAGTAGAGAAAACACTCAGATCTGGTTGGCCCTCAAGTCACCTTTACCCACAGTAGAGAAAACACTCAGATCTGGTTGGCCCTCAAGTCACCTTTACCCACAGTAGAGAAAACACTCAGATCTGGTTGGCCCTCAAGTCACCTTTACCCACAGTAGAGAAAACACTCAGATCTGGTTGGCCCTCAAGTCACCTTTACCCACAGTAGAGAAAACACCCAGATCTGGTTGGCCCTCAAGTCACCTTTACCCACAGTAGAGAAAACACT